>NC_039358.1:11869632-11870053 GCF_003573695.1 Papaver somniferum
GTAATCCAACAACACTTTAGAAGCACACAATTCTAACCCTAAATTAGGAAACTTTTTGAAGTCTAGGGGTCTATAAACAACCTCTAAGTTGGGTGAATTATCTTGTGGGATGAATTCATCTATGGAATTAGGAAAATCATCCACACAATCATCCACAGGGTCATCTATATGTTTTGTTTGGAACAGAGAGTCACTGCAAGATTCATCATCATCAGCATATAATCTTTGACATTCAAGAACTCTCAATCTTTGTTCCAAACTAGGCGGTGTGTGTTTGTAATACTTCTCATATATTGTTAAAGGTGATTCTTCACTTACCACATTTGGAGTAGAAACTCCATACTGTTTCCTACGCTAATATTCAGCAAGCGTCATATCAGATGAGGTTTCATGATAATTTGACTTTCTACGCTTATATTCC
>NC_039358.1:11870063-11871382 GCF_003573695.1 Papaver somniferum
AATCATGGAGATTTTATTCTCCTTCCCTTTTCTGTTACGTGTATATGAGCTGTTGAACTATCTTCAGGATAATAACAAATTAAAACAGAATATCTTCTTTCGATTTCCTTCCATATAACTCCTCCAATCAATGCAGAATATACTCCCACGGCAAATCTTCTCCAAATCAGCATGTAATAACACAAACAATATCTTCACCTCTATTTTCTTCAAACCGAGAATATATCCTTCCTTTTACAAATCAAAGGAAATCACCGCTCCTCCCCTTATCCAATCCGGGAGTGCGAATAGCAATTAGGATTCCCCTTAGTAATTGGGTACCCCTTATCCAAAACCGAGAGTCCGAATAACATGTGTCCTCCGGGGTACAAAAACCACTTTTCGAGCAACTTTCTCCATAAGAGCTTATTTCATAAAAACACCTACAAACAAGTTCATTAGTGATAAAATGAGTCCAAGCTAATGTATTTATGGGTGAAAATGCTTCGCACTTTCGTGCTCATCAAATTCCCACTTACATTTTGCTAGTTTTCGAGCAAAATAGAAAACTGACCCGCTACACAGATGGTCATATAATAAGAGAGAAAGCGAGACCCGCTACACAGCTGATCTTTTTTTTAGACATGCTACACAGCTGGTCATATAATAAGATAAAGAGAAAGATACCCGCTACACAGCTGGTCATATTTTTATTATATATATATATATATATATTTTAGACCCGCTACACAGCTGGTCATATAATGCAAGAAAAAAGAAAAGACCCGCTACACAGCTTGTGATAACATGCAAGAAAAAGGAGCAGACCCGCTACACAGCTGGTCATGATGTGCAAGGAATTTCCTGAAAAAATAAAGTAAAAATTTAACCTCTATACACTTAAACATTACATTGACCTCAATGTAATTGAGTCATCCAACGCAAATATTAAGATGGGAAATGCAAAAAGTAAACGAAAATATAAAAACAAAAAAACAAAAAAAACTACACTTATTGGAATATACAAAAAGGATCCCCATAAACTAACAACCTGAAAATCTGGGGATCAACCAAAAATACAACATTTACAAATGACAGCTTCACACTTATGTTATCACGATGCGGAGACACTGAAACTATCAAAAACATAGATTACCTCCAAACCAAGTTTTTACAACACAAGGAAGTGTGTAAAGAACATAATATGGGGATATTATTGGAACTGGAAAATTTTCAATTGGCTCATGTACGATATCAGGGATAGGCAAGTCCTCTGGGTACTTAGATGCAAAGTAATCCAACAACACTTTAGAAGCACACAATTCTAACCCTAAATTAGG
>NC_039358.1:11871392-11889478 GCF_003573695.1 Papaver somniferum
CAGTACCCAATATCTCTTGTTCAATGCGCAAATATTCTCTCTTTACTCCATTATTCTCCACGGGAATATTTTCCGTTATTATCACGCGATTCTAAGTTGTTTGATTCATCCCAAAACCCCCCATTATACATCCACAAATATTAAAAGAATACCCTACGTAACTTCCTACTATAACTCAGAGAATCAAATCACTTAAACCCGAAAATATCTTCTTTTGACTTCTCTACCAAATCATGGAGATTTTATTCTCCTTCCCTTTTCTGTTACGTGTATATGAGCTGTTGAACTATCTTCAGGATAATAACAAATTAAAACAGAATATCTTCTTTCGATTTCCTTCCATATAACTCCTCCAATCAATGCAGAATATACTCCCACGGCAAATCTTCTCCAAATCAGCATGTAATAACACAAACAATATCTTCACCTCTATTTTCTTCAAACCGAGAATATATCCTTCCTTTTACAAATCAAAGGAAATCACCGCTCCTCCCCTTATCCAATCCGGGAGTGCGAATAGCAATTAGGATTCCCCTTAGTAATTGGATACCCCTTATCCAAAACCGAGAGTCCGAATAACATGTGTCCTCCGGGGTACAAAAACCACTTTTCGAGCAACTTTCTCCATAAGAGCTTATTTCATAAAAACACCTACAAACAAGTTCATTAGTGATAAAATGAGTCCAAGCTAATGTATTTATGGGTGAAAATGCTTCGCACTTTCGTGCTCATCAAATTCCCACTTACATTTTGCTAGTTTTCGAGCAATATAGAAAACTGACCCGCTACACAGCTGGTCATATAATAAGAGAGAAAGCGAGACCCGCTACACAGCTGATCTTTTTTTTTTAGACACGCTACACAGCTGGTCATATAATAAGATAAAGAGAAAGATACCCGCTACACAGCTGGTCATATTTTTATTATATATATATATATATTTTAGACCCGCTACACAGCTGGTCATATAATGCAAGAAAAAAGAAAAGACCCGCTACACAGCTTGTGATAACATGCAAGAAAAAGGAGCAGACCCGCTACACAGCTGGTCATGATGTGCAAGGAATTTCCTGAAAAAATAAAGTAAAAATTTAACCTCTATACACTTAAACATTACATTGACCTCAATGTAATTGAGTCATCCAACGCAAATATTAAGATGGGAAATGCAAAAAGTAAACGAAAATATAAAAACAAAAAAACAAAAAAAACTACACTTATTGGAATATACAAAAAGGATCCCCATAAACTAACAACCTGAAAATCTGGGGATCAACCAAAAATACAACATTTACAAATGACAGCTTCACACTTATGTTATCACGATGCGGAGACACTGAAACTATCAAAAACATAGATTACCTCCAAACCAAGTTTTTACAACACAAGGAAGTGTGTAAAGAACATAATATGGGGATATTATTGGAACTGGAAAATTTTCAATTGGCTCATGTACGATATCAGGGATAGGCAAGTCCTCTGGGTACTTAGATGCAAAGTAATCCAACAACACTTTAGAAGCACACAATTCTAACCCTAAATTAGGAAACTTTTGGAAGTCTAGGGGTCTAGAAACAACCTCTAAGTTGGGTGAATTATCTTGTGGGATGGATTCATCTATGGAATTAGGCAAATCATCCACAGGAAATCACCGCTCCTCCCCTTATCCAATCCGAGAGTGCGAATAGCAATTAGGATGCCCCTTAGTAATTGGGTACCCCTTATCCAAAACTGAGAGTCCGAATAACATGTGTCCTCCGGGGTACAAAAACCACTTTTCGAGCAACTTTCTCCATAAGAGCTTATTTCATAAAAACACCTACAAACAAGTTCATTAGTGATAAAATGAGTCCAAGCTAATGTATTTATGGGTGAAAATGCTTCGCACTTTCGTGCTCATCAAATTCCCACTTACATTTTGCTAGTCTTCGAGCAAAATAGAAAACTGACCCGCTACACAGCTGGTCATATAATAAGAGAGAAAGCGAGACCCGCTACACAGCTGATCTTTTTTTTTTAGACACGCTACACATCTGGTCATATAATAAGATAAAGAGAAAGATACCCGCTACACAGCTGGTCATGATGTGCAAGGAATTTCCTGAAAAAATAAAGTAAAAAGTTAACCTCTCCCCCACACTTAAACATTACATTGTCCTCAACGTAATTGAGTCATCCAACACAAATATTAAGATGGGAAATGCAAAAAGTAAACGAAAATATAAAAAAAAAACTACACCTACTGGAATATACAAAAAGGATCCCCATAAACTAACAATCTGAAAATCTGGGGATTAACCCAAAATACAACATTTACAAATGACAGCTTCACACTTATGTTATCACGATGTGGAGACACTGAAACTATCAAAAACATAGACTTACCTCCAAACCAAGTTTTTACAACACAAGGAAGTGTGTAAAGAACATAATATGGGGATATTATTGGAACTGGAAAATTTTCAATTGGCTCATGTACGATATCAGGAATATGCAAGTCCTCTGGGTACTTAGATGCAAAGTAATCCAACAACACTTTAGAAGCACACAATTCTAACCCTAAATTAGGAAACTTTTTGAAGTCTAGGGGTCTATAAACAACCTCTAAGTTGGGTGAATTATCTTGTGGGATGAATTCATCTATGGAATTAGGAAAATCATCCACACAATCATCCACAGGGTCATCTATATGTTTTGTTTGGAACAGAGAGTCACTGCAAGATTCATCATCATCAGCATATAATCTTTGACATTCAAGAACTCTCAATCTTTGTTCCAAACTAGGCGGTGTGTGTTTGTAATACTTCTCATATATTGTTAAAGGTGATTCTTCACTTACCACATTTGGAGTAGAAACTCCATACTGTTTCCTACGCTAATATTCAGCAAGCGTCATATCAGATGAGGTTTCATGATAATTTGACTTTCTACGCTTATATTCCGCCAGCATCATCTTAGGTGACGTCTCCTCAGAAGAAGTCATCATCCTCAAAAAGTCCCTGAAAACAAATACAAAAAGAAACGCATAAAAAGGAAAAAAATCAATCTAAAATGAAATAAAAATACTTTACAAAATAAATAAAAATAAACCTAAAAGTTAATCTAAAAACAAATCCACGTCGGCGGCGCCAAAATGATGTGATTTTTAATCGTTGATATAAATAAGGATTCGAACTCTAAGACTTGTGAAGATTAAATTTAAAGGTTTAATGAAAATAAAAAGAAAAAGTGAGAGTTACTGGGACTAGGAGTTCACCAAATATTCAAATTCATGCGATTCACCTATTTATTCTAAACCATTGTAGCTCATTCAATAAGAATTTTGACTCTATTTCTTTTCCTAAGGTAGATTCTTAAAATATTAATTGTAAATCTTAAGCATGGCATATCAAAAGAATTAATCCTAAGAATAAACCATCAAACGAAATGACAATTAATTAAGAAAAATGTTTTTCTAATTTTAATTTAATGCAAATAGTCATATAAATAATTAAATGAATTTACCACATGACGAATTTTGGTTTCCTCCGTCGTCCCGGAGAAAGGTTTTGCTCCACATAGTGAAAAACACGCTCAAAATATATTTTTGTATTGCTCAAAATGTGTTTACAAAGAGGAAAATATAATTCAGGGACTTCGCAACGTTGATACGGCGTTACAGAGCTCACAGTTACAATAATTGTCACAAACTGAAGATGACGTTACAAACTGACCGTTACAAACTGTTAAAGATACGACCCTTGAAACGACAGTTTTCTACGGTTTTATGTTCTTCAGGTTCTTCTTCCCTAAAGCAGCAGAAAAATCTGCTCTACAACTTCCTATTCCTCTCTGTAGCCTCACCCAATTATCGATGCCCATCTATGACTCCAGTAAACTCATTATATAGTCTCACCAGTACCCAATATCTCTTGTTCAATGCGCAAATATTCTCTCTTTACTCCATTATTCTCCACGGGAATATTTTCCGTTATTATCACGCGATTCTAAGTTGTTTGATTCATCCCAAAACCCCCCATTATACATCCACAAATATTAAAAGAATACCCTACGTAACTTCCTACTATAACTCAGAGAATCAAATCACTTAAACCCGAAAATATCTTCTTTTGACTTCTCTACCAAATCATGGAGATTTTATTCTCCTTCCCTTTTCTGTTACGTGTATATGAGCTGTTGAACTATCTTCAGGATAATAACAAATTAAAACAGAATATCTTCTTTCGATTTCCTTCCATATAACTCCTCCAATCAATGCAGAATATACTCCCACGGCAAATCTTCTCCAAATCAGCATGTAATAACACAAACAATATCTTCACCTCTATTTTCTTCAAACCGAGAATATATCCTTCCTTTTACAAATCAAAGGAAATCACCGCTCCTCCCCTTATCCAATCCGGGAGTGCGAATAGCAATTAGGATTCCCCTTAGTAATTGGGTACCCCTTATCCAAAACCGAGAGTCCGAATAACATGTGTCCTCCGGGGTACAAAAACCACTTTTCGAGCAACTTTCTCCATAAGAGCTTATTTCATAAAAACACCTACAAACAAGTTCATTAGTGATAAAATGAGTCCAAGCTAATGTATTTATGGGTGAAAATGCTTCGCACTTTCGTGCTCATCAAATTCCCACTTACATTTTGCTAGTTTTCGAGCAAAATAGAAAACTGACCCGCTACACAGATGGTCATATAATAAGAGAGAAAGCGAGACCCGCTACACAGCTGATCTTTTTTTTAGACATGCTACACAGCTGGTCATATAATAAGATAAAGAGAAAGATACCCGCTACACAGCTGGTCATATTTTTATTATATATATATATATATATATTTTAGACCCGCTACACAGCTGGTCATATAATGCAAGAAAAAAGAAAAGACCCGCTACACAGCTTGTGATAACATGCAAGAAAAAGGAGCAGACCCGCTACACAGCTGGTCATGATGTGCAAGGAATTTCCTGAAAAAATAAAGTAAAAATTTAACCTCTATACACTTAAACATTACATTGACCTCAATGTAATTGAGTCATCCAACGCAAATATTAAGATGGGAAATGCAAAAAGTAAACGAAAATATAAAAACAAAAAAACAAAAAAAACTACACTTATTGGAATATACAAAAAGGATCCCCATAAACTAACAACCTGAAAATCTGGGGATCAACCAAAAATACAACATTTACAAATGACAGCTTCACACTTATGTTATCACGATGCGGAGACACTGAAACTATCAAAAACATAGATTACCTCCAAACCAAGTTTTTACAACACAAGGAAGTGTGTAAAGAACATAATATGGGGATATTATTGGAACTGGAAAATTTTCAATTGGCTCATGTACGATATCAGGGATAGGCAAGTCCTCTGGGTACTTAGATGCAAAGTAATCCAACAACACTTTAGAAGCACACAATTCTAACCCTAAATTAGGCAACTTTTGGAAGTCTAGGGGTCTAGAAACAACCTCTAAGTTGGGTGAATTATCTTGTGGGATGGATTCATCTATGGAATTAGGCAAATCATCCACAGGAAATCACCGCTCCTCCCCTTATCCAATCCGGGAGTGCGAATAGCAATTAGGATGCCCCTTAGTAATTGGGTACCCCTTATCCAAAACTGAGAGTCCGAATAACATGTGTCCTCCGGGGTACAAAAACCACTTTTCGAGCAACTTTCTCCATAAGAGCTTATTTCATAAAAACACCTACAAACAAGTTCATTAGTGATAAAATGAGTCCAAGCTAATGTATTTATGGGTGAAAATGCTTCGCACTTTCGTGCTCATCAAATTCCCACTTACATTTTGCTAGTCTTCGAGCAAAATAGAAAACTGACCCGCTACACAGCTGGTCATATAATAAGAGAGAAAGCGAGACCCGCTACACAGCTGATCTTTTTTTTTTAGACACGCTACACATCTGGTCATATAATAAGATAAAGAGAAAGATACCCGCTACACAGCTGGTCATGATGTGCAAGGAATTTCCTGAAAAAATAAAGTAAAAAGTTAACCTCTCCCCCACACTTAAACATTACATTGTCCTCAACGTAATTGAGTCATCCAACACAAATATTAAGATGGGAAATGCAAAAAGTAAACGAAAATATAAAAAAAAAACTACACCTACTGGAATATACAAAAAGGATCCCCATAAACTAACAATCTGAAAATCTGGGGATTAACCCAAAATACAACATTTACAAATGACAGCTTCACACTTATGTTATCACGATGTGGAGACACTGAAACTATCAAAAACATAGACTTACCTCCAAACCAAGTTTTTACAACACAAGGAAGTGTGTAAAGAACATAATATGGGGATATTATTGGAACTGGAAAATTTTCAATTGGCTCATGTACGATATCAGGAATATGCAAGTCCTCTGGGTACTTAGATGCAAAGTAATCCAACAACACTTTAGAAGCACACAATTCTAACCCTAAATTAGGAAACTTTTTGAAGTCTAGGGGTCTATAAACAACCTCTAAGTTGGGTGAATTATCTTGTGGGATGAATTCATCTATGGAATTAGGAAAATCATCCACACAATCATCCACAGGGTCATCTATATGTTTTGTTTGGAACAGAGAGTCACTGCAAGATTCATCATCATCAGCATATAATCTTTGACATTCAAGAACTCTCAATCTTTGTTCCAAACTAGGCGGTGTGTGTTTGTAATACTTCTCATATATTGTTAAAGGTGATTCTTCACTTACCACATTTGGAGTAGAAACTCCATACTGTTTCCTACGCTAATATTCAGCAAGCGTCATATCAGATGAGGTTTCATGATAATTTGACTTTCTACGCTTATATTCCGCCAGCATCATCTTAGGTGACGTCTCCTCAGAAGAAGTCATCATCCTCAAAAAGTCCCTGAAAACAAATACAAAAAGAAACGCATAAAAAGGAAAAAAATCAATCTAAAATGAAATAAAAATACTTTACAAAATAAATAAAAATAAACCTAAAAGTTAATCTAAAAACAAATCCACGTCGGCGGCGCCAAAATGATGTGATTTTTAATCGTTGATATAAATAAGGATTCGAACTCTAAGACTTGTGAAGATTAAATTTAAAGGTTTAATGAAAATAAAAAGAAAAAGTGAGAGTTACTGGGACTAGGAGTTCACCAAATATTCAAATTCATGCGATTCACCTATTTATTCTAAACCATTGTAGCTCATTCAATAAGAATTTTGACTCTATTTCTTTTCCTAAGGTAGATTCTTAAAATATTAATTGTAAATCTTAAGCATGGCATATCAAAAGAATTAATCCTAAGAATAAACCATCAAACGAAATGACAATTAATTAAGAAAAATGTTTTTCTAATTTTAATTTAATGCAAATAGTCATATAAATAATTAAATGAATTTACCACATGACGAATTTTGGTTTCCTCCGTCGTCCCGGAGAAAGGTTTTGCTCCACATAGTGAAAAACACGCTCAAAATATATTTTTGTATTGCTCAAAATGTGTTTACAAAGAGGAAAATATAATTCAGGGACTTCGCAACGTTGATACGGCGTTACAGAGCTCACAGTTACAATAATTGTCACAAACTGAAGATGACGTTACAAACTGACCGTTACAAACTGTTAAAGATACGACCCTTGAAACGACAGTTTTCTACGGTTTTATGTTCTTCAGGTTCTTCTTCCCTAAAGCAGCAGAAAAATCTGCTCTACAACTTCCTATTCCTCTCTGTAGCCTCACCCAATTATCGATGCCCATCTATGACTCCAGTAAACTCATTATATAGTCTCACCAGTACCCAATATCTCTTGTTCAATGCGCAAATATTCTCTCTTTACTCCATTATTCTCCACGGGAATATTTTCCGTTATTATCACGCGATTCTAAGTTGTTTGATTCATCCCAAAACCCCCCATTATACATCCACAAATATTAAAAGAATACCCTACGTAACTTCCTACTATAACTCAGAGAATCAAATCACTTAAACCCGAAAATATCTTCTTTTGACTTCTCTACCAAATCATGGAGATTTTATTCTCCTTCCCTTTTCTGTTACGTGTATATGAGCTGTTGAACTATCTTCAGGATAATAACAAATTAAAACAGAATATCTTCTTTCGATTTCCTTCCATATAACTCCTCCAATCAATGCAGAATATACTCCCACGGCAAATCTTCTCCAAATCAGCATGTAATAACACAAACAATATCTTCACCTCTATTTTCTTCAAACCGAGAATATATCCTTCCTTTTACAAATCAAAGGAAATCACCGCTCCTCCCCTTATCCAATCCGGGAGTGCGAATAGCAATTAGGATTCCCCTTAGTAATTGGGTACCCCTTATCCAAAACCGAGAGTCCGAATAACATGTGTCCTCCGGGGTACAAAAACCACTTTTCGAGCAACTTTCTCCATAAGAGCTTATTTCATAAAAACACCTACAAACAAGTTCATTAGTGATAAAATGAGTCCAAGCTAATGTATTTATGGGTGAAAATGCTTCGCACTTTCGTGCTCATCAAATTCCCACTTACATTTTGCTAGTTTTCGAGCAAAATAGAAAACTGACCCGCTACACAGATGGTCATATAATAAGAGAGAAAGCGAGACCCGCTACACAGCTGATCTTTTTTTTAGACATGCTACACAGCTGGTCATATAATAAGATAAAGAGAAAGATACCCGCTACACAGCTGGTCATATTTTTATTATATATATATATATATATATTTTAGACCCGCTACACAGCTGGTCATATAATGCAAGAAAAAAGAAAAGACCCGCTACACAGCTTGTGATAACATGCAAGAAAAAGGAGCAGACCCGCTACACAGCTGGTCATGATGTGCAAGGAATTTCCTGAAAAAATAAAGTAAAAATTTAACCTCTATACACTTAAACATTACATTGACCTCAATGTAATTGAGTCATCCAACGCAAATATTAAGATGGGAAATGCAAAAAGTAAACGAAAATATAAAAACAAAAAAACAAAAAAAACTACACTTATTGGAATATACAAAAAGGATCCCCATAAACTAACAACCTGAAAATCTGGGGATCAACCAAAAATACAACATTTACAAATGACAGCTTCACACTTATGTTATCACGATGCGGAGACACTGAAACTATCAAAAACATAGATTACCTCCAAACCAAGTTTTTACAACACAAGGAAGTGTGTAAAGAACATAATATGGGGATATTATTGGAACTGGAAAATTTTCAATTGGCTCATGTACGATATCAGGGATAGGCAAGTCCTCTGGGTACTTAGATGCAAAGTAATCCAACAACACTTTAGAAGCACACAATTCTAACCCTAAATTAGGCAACTTTTGGAAGTCTAGGGGTCTAGAAACAACCTCTAAGTTGGGTGAATTATCTTGTGGGATGGATTCATCTATGGAATTAGGCAAATCATCCACAGGAAATCACCGCTCCTCCCCTTATCCAATCCGGGAGTGCGAATAGCAATTAGGATGCCCCTTAGTAATTGGGTACCCCTTATCCAAAACTGAGAGTCCGAATAACATGTGTCCTCCGGGGTACAAAAACCACTTTTCGAGCAACTTTCTCCATAAGAGCTTATTTCATAAAAACACCTACAAACAAGTTCATTAGTGATAAAATGAGTCCAAGCTAATGTATTTATGGGTGAAAATGCTTCGCACTTTCGTGCTCATCAAATTCCCACTTACATTTTGCTAGTCTTCGAGCAAAATAGAAAACTGACCCGCTACACAGCTGGTCATATAATAAGAGAGAAAGCGAGACCCGCTACACAGCTGATCTTTTTTTTTTAGACACGCTACACATCTGGTCATATAATAAGATAAAGAGAAAGATACCCGCTACACAGCTGGTCATGATGTGCAAGGAATTTCCTGAAAAAATAAAGTAAAAAGTTAACCTCTCCCCCACACTTAAACATTACATTGTCCTCAACGTAATTGAGTCATCCAACACAAATATTAAGATGGGAAATGCAAAAAGTAAACGAAAATATAAAAAAAAAACTACACCTACTGGAATATACAAAAAGGATCCCCATAAACTAACAATCTGAAAATCTGGGGATTAACCCAAAATACAACATTTACAAATGACAGCTTCACACTTATGTTATCACGATGTGGAGACACTGAAACTATCAAAAACATAGACTTACCTCCAAACCAAGTTTTTACAACACAAGGAAGTGTGTAAAGAACATAATATGGGGATATTATTGGAACTGGAAAATTTTCAATTGGCTCATGTACGATATCAGGAATATGCAAGTCCTCTGGGTACTTAGATGCAAAGTAATCCAACAACACTTTAGAAGCACACAATTCTAACCCTAAATTAGGAAACTTTTTGAAGTCTAGGGGTCTATAAACAACCTCTAAGTTGGGTGAATTATCTTGTGGGATGAATTCATCTATGGAATTAGGAAAATCATCCACACAATCATCCACAGGGTCATCTATATGTTTTGTTTGGAACAGAGAGTCACTGCAAGATTCATCATCATCAGCATATAATCTTTGACATTCAAGAACTCTCAATCTTTGTTCCAAACTAGGCGGTGTGTGTTTGTAATACTTCTCATATATTGTTAAAGGTGATTCTTCACTTACCACATTTGGAGTAGAAACTCCATACTGTTTCCTACGCTAATATTCAGCAAGCGTCATATCAGATGAGGTTTCATGATAATTTGACTTTCTACGCTTATATTCCGCCAGCATCATCTTAGGTGACGTCTCCTCAGAAGAAGTCATCATCCTCAAAAAGTCCCTGAAAACAAATACAAAAAGAAACGCATAAAAAGGAAAAAAATCAATCTAAAATGAAATAAAAATACTTTACAAAATAAATAAAAATAAACCTAAAAGTTAATCTAAAAACAAATCCACGTCGGCGGCGCCAAAATGATGTGATTTTTAATCGTTGATATAAATAAGGATTCGAACTCTAAGACTTGTGAAGATTAAATTTAAAGGTTTAATGAAAATAAAAAGAAAAAGTGAGAGTTACTGGGACTAGGAGTTCACCAAATATTCAAATTCATGCGATTCACCTATTTATTCTAAACCATTGTAGCTCATTCAATAAGAATTTTGACTCTATTTCTTTTCCTAAGGTAGATTCTTAAAATATTAATTGTAAATCTTAAGCATGGCATATCAAAAGAATTAATCCTAAGAATAAACCATCAAACGAAATGACAATTAATTAAGAAAAATGTTTTTCTAATTTTAATTTAATGCAAATAGTCATATAAATAATTAAATGAATTTACCACATGACGAATTTTGGTTTCCTCCGTCGTCCCGGAGAAAGGTTTTGCTCCACATAGTGAAAAACACGCTCAAAATATATTTTTGTATTGCTCAAAATGTGTTTACAAAGAGGAAAATATAATTCAGGGACTTCGCAACGTTGATACGGCGTTACAGAGCTCACAGTTACAATAATTGTCACAAACTGAAGATGACGTTACAAACTGACCGTTACAAACTGTTAAAGATACGACCCTTGAAACGACAGTTTTCTACGGTTTTATGTTCTTCAGGTTCTTCTTCCCTAAAGCAGCAGAAAAATCTGCTCTACAACTTCCTATTCCTCTCTGTAGCCTCACCCAATTATCGATGCCCATCTATGACTCCAGTAAACTCATTATATAGTCTCACCAGTACCCAATATCTCTTGTTCAATGCGCAAATATTCTCTCTTTACTCCATTATTCTCCACGGGAATATTTTCCGTTATTATCACGCGATTCTAAGTTGTTTGATTCATCCCAAAACCCCCCATTATACATCCACAAATATTAAAAGAATACCCTACGTAACTTCCTACTATAACTCAGAGAATCAAATCACTTAAACCCGAAAATATCTTCTTTTGACTTCTCTACCAAATCATGGAGATTTTATTCTCCTTCCCTTTTCTGTTACGTGTATATGAGCTGTTGAACTATCTTCAGGATAATAACAAATTAAAACAGAATATCTTCTTTCGATTTCCTTCCATATAACTCCTCCAATCAATGCAGAATATACTCCCACGGCAAATCTTCTCCAAATCAGCATGTAATAACACAAACAATATCTTCACCTCTATTTTCTTCAAACCGAGAATATATCCTTCCTTTTACAAATCAAAGGAAATCACCGCTCCTCCCCTTATCCAATCCGGGAGTGCGAATAGCAATTAGGATTCCCCTTAGTAATTGGGTACCCCTTATCCAAAACCGAGAGTCCGAATAACATGTGTCCTCCGGGGTACAAAAACCACTTTTCGAGCAACTTTCTCCATAAGAGCTTATTTCATAAAAACACCTACAAACAAGTTCATTAGTGATAAAATGAGTCCAAGCTAATGTATTTATGGGTGAAAATGCTTCGCACTTTCGTGCTCATCAAATTCCCACTTACATTTTGCTAGTTTTCGAGCAAAATAGAAAACTGACCCGCTACACAGCTGGTCATATAATAAGAGAGAAAGCGAGACCCGCTACACAGCTGATCTTTTTTTTTAGACACGCTACACAGCTGGTCATATAATAAGATAAAGAGAAAGATACCCGCTACACAGCTGGTCATATTTTTATTATATATATATATATATTTTAGACCCGCTACACAGCTGGTCATATAATGCAAGAAAAAAGAAAAGACCCGCTACACAGCTTGTGATAACATGCAAGAAAAAGGAGCAGACCCGCTACACAGCTGGTCATGATGTGCAAGGAATTTCCTGAAAAAATAAAGTAAAAATTTAACCTCTATACACTTAAACATTACATTGACCTCAATGTAATTGAGTCATCCAACGCAAATATTAAGATGGGAAATGCAAAAAGTAAACGAAAATATAAAAACAAAAAAAACAAAAAAAAACTACACTTATTGGAATATACAAAAAGGATCCCCATAAACTAACAACCTGAAAATCTGGGGATCAACCAAAAATACAACATTTACAAATGACAGCTTCACACTTATGTTATCACGATGCGGAGACACTGAAACTATCAAAAACATAGACTTACCTCCAAACCAAGTTTTTACAACACAAGGAAGTGTGTAAAGAACATAATATGGGGATATTATTGGAACTGGAAAATTTTCAATTGGCTCA
This sequence comes from Papaver somniferum, assembly GCF_003573695.1. NCBI lineage: Eukaryota > Viridiplantae > Streptophyta > Magnoliopsida > Ranunculales > Papaveraceae > Papaver > Papaver somniferum. Next base: position 11,884,535 of record NC_039358.1, read on the forward strand.
TGTACGATATCAGGGATAGGCAAGTCCTCTGGGTACTTAGATGCAAAGTAATCCAACAACACTTTAGAAGCACACAATTCTAACCCTAAATTAGGCAACTTTTGGAAGTCTAGGGGTCTAGAAACAACCTCTAAGTTGGGTGAATTATCTTGTGGGATGGATTCATCTATGGAATTAGGCAAATCATCCACAGGAAATCACCGCTCCTCCCCTTATCCAATCCGGGAGTGCGAATAGCAATTAGGATGCCCCTTAGTAATTGGGTACCCCTTATCCAAAACTGAGAGTCCGAATAACATGTGTCCTCCGGGGTACAAAAACCACTTTTCGAGCAACTTTCTCCATAAGAGCTTATTTCATAAAAACACCTACAAACAAGTTCATTAGTGATAAAATGAGTCCAAGCTAATGTATTTATGGGTGAAAATGCTTCGCACTTTCGTGCTCATCAAATTCCCACTTACATTTTGCTAATCTTCGAGCAAAATAGAAAACTGACCCGCTACACAGCTGGTCATATAATAAGAGAGAAAGCGAGACCCGCTACACAGCTGATCTTTTTTTTTTAGACACGCTACACATCTGGTCATATAATAAGATAAAGAGAAAGATACCCGCTACACAGCTGGTCATATTTTTATTATATATATATATATATATTAGACCCGCTATACAGCTGCTAATATACTGCAAGAAAAAAGAAAAGACCCGCTACACAGCTTGTGATAACATGCAAGAAAAAGGAGCAGACCCGCTACACAGCTGCTCATGATGTGCAAGGAATTTCCTGAAAAATAAAGTAAAAAGTTAACCTCTATACACTTAAACATTACATTGACCTAAATGTAATTGAGTCATCCAACGCAAATATTAAGATGGGAAATGCAAAAAGTAAACGAAAATATAAAAAAAAAAAAACTACACCTATTGGAATATACAAAAAGGATCCCCATAAACTAACAACCTGAAAATCTGGGGATCAACCCAAAATACAACATTTACAAATGACAGCTTCACACTTATGTTATCATGATGCGGAGACACTGAAACTATCAAAAACATAGACTTACCTCCAAACCAAGTTTTTACAACACAAGGAAGTGTGTAAAGAACATAATATGGGGATATTATTGGAACTGGAAAATTTTCAATTGGCTCATGTACGATATCAGGAATAGGCAAGTCCTCTGGGTACTTAGATGCAAAGTAATCCAACAACACTTTAGAAGCACACAATTCTAACCCTAAATTAGGCAACTTTTGGAAGTCTAGGGGTCTAGAAACAACCTCTAAGTTGGGTGAATTATCTTGTGGGATGGATTCATCTATGGAATTAGGCAAATCATCCACACAATCATCCACAGGGTCATCTATATGTTTTGTTTGGAACAGAGAGTCACTGCAAGATTCATCATCATCAGCATATAATCTTTGACATTCAAGAACTCTCAACCTTTGTTCCAAACTAGGCGGTGTGTGTTTGTAATACTTCTCATATATTGTTAAAGGTGATTCTTCACTTACCACATGTGGAGTAGAAACTCCATACTGTTTCCTACGCTTATATTCAGCAAGCGTATATTAGATGAGGTTTCCTAATAATTTGACTTTCTACGCTTATATTCCGCCAGCGTCATCTTAGGTGACGTCTCCTCAGAAGAAATCATCATCCTCAAAAAGTCCCTCAAAAAAAATACAAAAACAAACGCATAAAAAGGAAAAAAATAATCTAAAATGAAATAAAAATACTTTACAAAATAAAAAAAAAAAACCTAAAAATTAAACTAAAAATAAATCCGTGTCGGCGGCGCCAAAATGATGTGATTTTTAATCGTTGTTGTAAATAAGGATTCGAACTCTAAGATTTGTGAAGATTAAATTTAAAGGTTTAATGAAAATAAAAAGAAAAAGCGAGAGTTACTGGGACTAGTAGTTCACTAAATATTCAAATTCATGTGATTCACCTATTTATTATAAACTATTATAGCTCATTCAATAATAATTTTGACTCTATTTCTTTGCCCAAGGTAGATTCTTAAAATATTAATTGTAAATCTTAAGCATGGAATATCAAAAGAATTAATCCTAAGCATAAACCATGAAACGAAATGACAATTAATTAAGAAAAATCTTTTTCTAATTTTAATTTAATGCAAATAGTCATATAAATAATTAAATGAATTTACCACATGACGAATTTTGGTTTCCTCCGTCGTCCCGGAGAAAGGTTTTGCTCCACATAGTGAAAAACACGCTCAAAATATATTTTTGTATTGCTCAAAATGTGTTTACAAAGAGGAAAATATAATTCAGGGACTTCGCAACGTTGATACGGCGTTACAGAGCTCACAGTTACAATAATTGTCACAAACTGAAGATGACGTTACAAACTGACCGTTACAAACTGTTAAAGATACGACCCTTGAAACGACAGTTTTCTACGGTTTTATGTTCTTCAGGTTCTTCTTCCCTGCAGCAGCAGAAAAATCTGCTCTACAGCTTCCTATTCCTCTCTGTAGCCTCACCCAATTATCGATGCCCATCTATGACTCCAGTAAACTCATTATATAGTCTCACCAGTACCCAATATCTCTTGTTCAATGCGCAAATATTCTCTCTTTACTCCATTATTCTCCACGGGAATATTTTCCGTTATTATCACGCGATTCTAAGTTGTTTGATTCATCCCAAAACCCCCCATTATACATCCACAAATATTAAAAGAATACCCTACGTAACTTCCTACTATAACTCAGAGAATCAAATCACTTAAACCCGAAAATATCTTCTTTTGACTTCTCTACCAAATCATGGAGATTTTATTCTCCTTCCCTTTTCTGTTACGTGTATATGAGCTGTTGAACTATCTTCAGGATAATAACAAATTAAAACAGAATATCTTCTTTCGATTTCCTTCCATATAACTCCTCCAATCAATGCAGAATATACTCCCACGGCAAATCTTCTCCAAATCAGCATGTAATAACACAAACAATATCTTCACCTCTATTTTCTTCAAACCGAGAATATATCCTTCCTTTTACAAATCAAAGGAAATCACCGCTCCTCCCCTTATCCAATCCGGGAGTGCGAATAGCAATTAGGATTCCCCTTAGTAATTGGATACCCCTTATCCAAAACCGAGAGTCCGAATAACATGTGTCCTCCGGGGTACAAAAACCACTTTTCGAGCAACTTTCTCCATAAGAGCTTATTTCATAAAAACACCTACAAACAAGTTCATTAGTGATAAAATGAGTCCAAGCTAATGTATTTATGGGTGAAAATGCTTCGCACTTTCGTGCTCATCAAATTCCCACTTACATTTTGCTAGTTTTCGAGCAATATAGAAAACTGACCCGCTACACAGCTGGTCATATAATAAGAGAGAAAGCGAGACCCGCTACACAGCTGATCTTTTTTTTTTAGACACGCTACACAGCTGGTCATATAATAAGATAAAGAGAAAGATACCCGCTACACAGCTGGTCATATTTTTATTATATATATATATATATTTTAGACCCGCTACACAGCTGGTCATATAATGCAAGAAAAAAGAAAAGACCCGCTACACAGCTTGTGATAACATGCAAGAAAAAGGAGCAGACCCGCTACACAGCTGGTCATGATGTGCAAGGAATTTCCTGAAAAAATAAAGTAAAAATTTAACCTCTATACACTTAAACATTACATTGACCTCTATGTATTTGAGTCATCCAACGCAAATATTAAGATGGGAAATGCAAAAAGTAAACGAAAATATAAAAACAAAAAAAACAAAAAAAAACTACACTTATTGGAATATACAAAAAGGATCCCCATAAACTAACAACCTGAAAATCTGGGGATCAACCAAAAATACAACATTTACAAATGACAGCTTCACACTTATGTTATCACGATGCGGAGACACTGAAACTATCAAAAACATAGACTTACCTCCAAACCAAGTTTTTACAACACAAGGAAGTGTGTAAAGAACATAATAAGGGGATATTATTGGAACTGGAAAATTTTCAATTGGCTCATGTACGATATCAGGGATAGGCAAGTCCTCTAGGTACTTAGATGCAAAATAATCCAACAACACTTTAGAAGAACACAATTTTAACCCTAAATTAGGCAACTTTTGGAAGTCTAGGGGTCTAGAAACAACCTCTAAGTTGGGTGAATTATCTTGTGGGATGGATTCATCTATGGAATTAGGCAAATCATCCACAGGAAATCACCGCTCCTCCCCTTATCCAATCCGGGAGTGCGAATAGCAATTAGGATGCCCCTTAGTAATTGGGTACCCCTTATCCAAAACTGAGAGTCCGAATAACATGTGTCCTCCGGGGTACAAAAACCACTTTTCGAACAACTTTCTCCATAAGAGCTTATTTCATAAAAACACCTACAAACAAGTTCATTAGTGATAAAATGAGTCCAAGCTAATGTATTTATGGGTGAAAATGCTTCGCACTTTCGTGCTCATCAAATTCCCACTTACATTTTGCTAGTCTTCGAGCAAAATAGAAAACTGACCCGCTACACAGCTGGTCATATAATAAGAGAGAAAGCGAGACCCGCTACACAGCTGATCTTTTTTTTTTAGACACGCTACACATCTGGTCATATAATAAGATAAAGAGAAAGATACCCGCTACACAGCTGGTCATATTTTTATTATATATATATATATATTTTAGACCCGCTACACAGCTGCTAATATACTGCAAGAAAAAAGAAAAGACCCGCTACACAGCTTGTGATAACATGCAAGAAAAAGGAGCAGACCCGCTACACAGCTGGTCATGATGTGCAAGGAGTTTCCTGAAAAATCAAGTAAAAAGTTAACCTCTATACACTTAAACATTACATTGACCTCAATGTAATTGAGTCATCCAACGCAAATATTAAGATGGGAAATGCAAAAAGTAAACAAAAATATAAAAAAAA
>NC_039358.1:11889616-11922307 GCF_003573695.1 Papaver somniferum
AAAAAAAAAAAAAAACTACACCTATTGGAATATACAAAAAGGATCCCCATAAACTAACAACCTGAAAATCTGGGGATCAACCCAAAATACAACATTTACAAATGACAGCTTCACACTTATGTTATCATGATGCGGAGACACTGAAACTATCAAAAACATAGACTTACCTCCAAACCAAGTTTTTACAACACAAGGAAGTGTGTAAAGAACATAATATGGGGATATTATTGGAACTGGAAAATTTTCAATTGGCTCATGTACGATATCAGGAATAGGCAAGTCCTCTGGGTACTTAGATGCAAAGTAATCCAACAATACTTTAGAAGCACACAATTCTAACCCTAAATTAGGCAACTTTTGGAAGTCTAGGGGTCTAGAAACAACCTCTAAGTTGGGTGAATTATCTTGTGGGATGGATTCATCTATGGAATTAGGCAAATCATCCACACAATCATCCACAGGGTCATCTATATGTTTTGTTTGGAACAGAGAGTCACTGCAAGATTCATCATCATCAGCATATAATCTTTGACATTCAAGAACTCTCAACCTTTGTTCCAAACTAGGCGGTGTGTGTTTGTAATACTTCTCATATATTGTTAAAGGTGATTCTTCACTTACCACATGTGGAGTAGAAACTCCATACTGTTTCCTACGCTTATATTCAGCAAGCGTATATTAGATGAGGTTTCCTAATAATTTGACTTTCTACGCTTATATTCCGCCAGCGTCATCTTAGGTGACGTCTCCTCAGAAGAAATCATCATCCTCAAAAAGTCCCTCAAAAAAAATACAAAAACAAACGCATAAAAAGGAAAAAAATAATCTAAAATGAAATAAAAATACTTTACAAAATAAAAAAAAAAAAAAACCTAAAAATTAAACTAAAAATAAATCCGTGTCGGCGGCGCCAAAATGATGTGATTTTTAATCGTTGTTGTAAATAAGGATTCGAACTCTATGATTTGTGAAGATTAAATTTAAAGGTTTAATGAAAATAAAAAGAAAAAGCGAGAGTTACTGGGACTAGTAGTTCACTAAATATTCAAATTCATGTGATTCACCTATTTATTATAAACTATTATAGCTCATTCAATAATAATTTTGACTCTATTTCTTTGCCTAAGGTAGATTCTTAAAATATTAATTGTAAATCTTAAGCATGGAATATCAAAAGAATTAATCCTAAGCATAAACCATGAAACGAAATGACAATTAATTAAGAAAAATCTTTTTCTAATTTTAATTTAATGCAAATAGTCATATAAATAATTAAATGAATTTACCACATGACGAATTTTGATTTCCTCCGTCGTCCCAGAGAAAGGTTTAGCTCCACATAGTGAAAAACACGCTCAAAATATATATTTTTATTGCTCAAAATGTGTTTACAAAGAGGAAAATATAACTCAGGGAATTCGCAACGCTGATACGGCGTTACAGATCTCACATTTATAATAATTGTCACAAACTAAAGATGACGTTACAAACTGACCGTTACAAACTGTTAAAGATACGACCCTTGAAACGACAGTTTTCTATGGTTTTATGTCCTTCAGGTTCTTCTTCCCCACGGCAGCAGAAAAATATGCTCTGCAGCTTCCTATTCCTCTCTGCAGCCTCACCCAATTCTCGATGCCCATCTATGACTCCAGTAAACTCATTATATAGTCTCAGCAGCACCCAATATCTCTTGTTCAATGCGCAAATATTCTCTCTTTACTTCATTATCCTCCACGGGAATATTTTCCGTTATTATCACGCGATTCTAAGTTCTTTGATTCATCCCAAAACCCCCATTAGACTTCCGCAAATATTAAAAGAATATCCTACGTAACTTCCTACTATAACTCAGAGAATCAAATCACTTAAACCCGAAAATATCTTCTTTTGACTTCTCTGCCAAATCATGGAGATTTTATTCTCCTTCCCTTTTCTGTTACGTGTATATGAGCTGTTGAACTATCTTCAGGATAATAACAAATGAAAACAGAATATCTTCTTTTCATTTCCTTCCATATAACTCCTCCAATCGATGCAGAATATACTCCCACGGAAAATCTTCTCCAAATCAGCATGTAATAACACAAACAATATCTTCACCTCTATTTTCTTCAAACCGAGAATATATCCTTCCTTTTACAAATCAAAGGCAATCACCGCTCCTCCCCTTATCTAATCCGGGATTGCGAATAGCAATTAGGATGCCCCTTATCCAAAACTGAGAGTCAGAATAACATGTGTCCTCCGGGGTACAAAAACCACTTTTCGAGCAACTTTCTCCATAAGAGCTTATTTCATAAAAACACATACAAACAAGTTTATTAGTGATAAAATGAGTCCGAGCAAATGTATTTATGAGTGAAAATGCTTCGCACTTTCGTGCTCATCAGGGATATACACGGAATCCCTTTACTGACAAAGCTCAAAAGACACAATCAACCAAAAGGCCATAGCCGCAACAAGGTCATCTACTCTTCAAGGGTGCAGCGCAAGAATATCATCACCTCTCTGTCTAGAAGACGCCTTCAACACTTTACGAGGCCGCGAAGGATCCCAATCCTGCTCAGAGGAAAACAACTTCAGAAACTGAAGAAAAATGCGACTGGTGACTTCTCTTCGCAGTCCATCGATGACCATCAAAGACTCATGAGATAACTCCCGAGACGCGGATGAAACATTTTCTTGAAGAACAGAGGGAGCCATGATAAACAACATAACTCTCTCATTCCTACATCTTCGCTATCCAGAATATTTCGTTCATGCGATATCCTGAGTATCCCATCGTCACATCCAGAAGAGTACGATAAGCTTGTATCAAATCACGTGGACATGGATTCAAGGCGATGCAATGAAAATAGGATACACATGGAGACTACCAGCATGAGTCGCTTTGACTCCCCTCAGTCAGGTTATTTCTGATTTCAACATCATCACTGTCGAAGTTTCACGAGCCGCGGGAATTTCTCAACACGAAGTCGTACATGTACACCAAATAATTCAATAGCACGCCACAAATATACATTCACAAATTCATCCATGCCATCGGATCAAACCGAAGTATAACTGGGGACTTCTTACCACATCTCATTTCATACGATAGTCCAAGATTCAGAAGATGGTTCGAAGGATGTCGCTTGGAACAAAGTCCTGGAAGACTTGATAGCAGCACATCGGCAACGGAACGTCTCCCTATTTCATCCACGGGCGCCAGAAGTTTTCGACCATACAAGCATTCACAACACATCATCATCACGATCAGAAAGTCCAGGCACTGAACAACCTAAAGTCGAGGATGGACCAACACCGCATCCACAATCTCCAAGATTAACCCTGACATGATCTTTTCCGAGCATATATTCCATCCATCCGTCCCAAGAATGCAATGGAGTTTGGTAAATTTTGGAATCCACTGGAGAGACACTGCAGATGAAAGCGCGGATACAAACGAGCAACAGAAAACAGAAGAAGGTCAATACCTCTTTTCATACGGACGGAGTTTCTAGAGTTTTGCATGGAATAAAGTTCCCTTCTTGATCCATGAACGGGAACAGATGACTCGGCGCGACTATGCTACCCCGGGTCCGCAACATCCCTCTTGAATTCTTCTTGAGTTTCACTGTCGGGCCGTTTTGACCTGCTAAACGAGCTTAAAACCTAAATATTCCCGCGTAAGGAGATTGGAAATTCTTTTCCGGTCAGATGGAGGGACGGATCGTCAAAATCCGAGTTTGTACGAGAATTATACAACGATTTTAGTAAGGAGCGCTAATTAGGGTTTCAGCATCCCAAACACTGATTTCGACAAAGTTTCCAGGCGCCATCACTACCATTTGGCAACTGAAGTTCCAGCGTCATCACCATCGTTTGGTAGCCGAAGTTCTGAAGCCAGTTTACACCATTCTGCGGACTGAAGACAGTTTCCACCATTCCGATGACTAAAGCCAGTTTCCTCCGATTCCAAGCCGACCAACGCCTGCGGCTCCCATGCCAAGACGACCAACGCCCGCGGATCTCGTTCCAAGCCGACCAACGCTTGCGGCTTCTATTCCAAGCCGACAATCTACATCTCACCACTTCACGGTCTAGCCAGCAACACCACAAGTAGAATCTATGCAAGGCCGCCAACACGAGAATCACGAACTCTCCTTACCTCTCGAAAAAGGTTAGTCAGGTCTTCTTGAGCATCTTTTCACGACTTTTCATTTCGATTTTGTCCTTGCCTGTCACCATCTTATGCTAAACAATGCTCCTGTTCCGAGCTAAGCAGTGGACTTAATGTTGATTAGGTTTTTTAGCTTAAGATTAAAATCGTAAAACCTTACATTTGACATGACGTCACTAGTACCACTAGCGCATTTATTGAATCATTCAACACGCTTACGTAAGAATTACCAGGGTACCTTTTTTTTTACATATATATGTGTCATGTTCCACGGTAGAACCCTTAGTATTGACCGACATCACCTTCGTACACCAAACCCTAAATTCTTACACCACCGTGCCAATGGCAAACCATGCCAGCCACGTCTCCGCGCCAAGGCATTCCAACCATTCCAGCCACGTCTCTGTGCCAAGGCATTCCAACCATGCCAGCCGCATGTGCCAATGGCATGTCGTGCCAGCCACATCTCCGCGCCAAGGCATGCCAACCATGTCGGCCGTACTACCGTTCCAATGAAAAACCATGTCATCCACGTCTCCGCGCCAAAGCATGCCAACCATACCAGCCACGCCACCGTGCCAGCCACATATCCGCGCCAAGGCATGTCAACCATGCCAGCCGCACCACCGTGCCAATGGCAAACCATGCCAGCCACGTCTCCGAGCCAAGGCATGCCAACCATGCTAGTCGCACCACCGTGCCAATGGAAGGTATTCCAGCCACGTCTCCGCGCCAAAGCATGCCAACCATGCCAGCTGCGCCACCGTGCCAATGGCAAACCATGTCATCCACGTCTCCGCGCCAAGGCATGCCAACCATGCCAGCCGCACCACATGTGCCAATGGCATGCCGTGCCAGCCACACCTCCGCGCCAAGGCATGCCAACCATGCCAGTCGCGCCACCGTGCCAATGGAAAACCATGCCATCCACGATTCCATGACAAATCCATGCGCCCCGCTACATGCTGCTGGCTTCCAAAACGAAGGGTTGCAACAATCAACGACCACCCTTCCATATGAGATGCAGATCTTAGCCGTCCAAGGTCGCCATCCAACGCATGGTAACCTTTGGCCCAACGCCAAACTCTAGTTTTGTCCACACCTAAACCGCGCCAAGGCATGCCGACCATGCCACATGTGCCAATGGCATGTCGTGCCAGCCACCTTGCCGCGCCTAAACCATACCATGTCGTACTACCCTTTAGACTGCCAAAACGAAGGCGTGCGATAATCAACGTCCACCCTTCCATCTTAGATGCAAATCTTAGCCGTCCAAGGTTTCCAGCCAACGCATGGTAATCTTTGGCCCAACGCAAAAACCATAGTGATAGCCACGCCTAAACCGCGCCAAGGCATGCCGACCATGCCACATGTGCCAATGGCATACCGTGCTATCCACCTTGCCGCGCCTAAACCATACCATGCCGGCCTTCCCCTCACGGATTCCAAAACGAAGGCGTGTGACAATCAACGACCACCCTTCCATCTTAGATGCAATTCTTAGCCGTCCAAGGTCGCCAGCCAACGTATGGTAGCCTTTGGCCAAACGCCAAAACCCTAGTTTTGGCCACGCCTAAACCGCGCCAAGGCATGCCGACCATGCCACATGTGCCAATGGCATGCCGTGCCATCCACCTTGCCGCGCCTAAACCATACCATGCCAGCCTTCCCCTCACGGCTGCTAATACGAAGGCGTGCGACAATCAACGACCACCCTTCCATCTTATATGCAAATCTGAGCAGTCCAAGGTCACCAGCCAACGCATGGTAACCTTTGGACCAACGCCAAAACCTAGTTTTGGCCACGCCTTAACCGCGCCAAGGCATGCCGACCATGCCACATGTGCCAATGGCATGTCGTGCCATCCACCTTGCCGTGCCTAAACCATACCATGCCGGCCTTCCCCTCACGGCTTCCAAAACGAAGGCGTGCGACAATAAACGACCACCCTTCCATCTTAGATGCAAATCTTAGCCGTCCAAGGTCGCCAGCCAACGCATGGTAACCTTTGGCCCAACACCACAACCCTAGTTTTGGCCACACCTAAACCGTACCAAGGCATGCCGACCATGCCACATGTGTCAATGGCATGCCGTTCCAGCCACCTTGCCGCGCCTAAACCATACCATGCCGTACTACCCCTCACGGTTGCCAAAACGAAGGCGTGCGACAATCAACGACCACCCTTCCATCTTAGATGCAAATCTTAACCGTCCAAGTTCGCCAGCCAACGCATGGTAACCTTTCGCCCAACGCCAAAACCCTAGTTTTGGCCACGCCTAAACCGCGCCAAGGCATGCCGACCATGTTAATGTGCCAATGGCATGCCGTGCCAGCCACCTTGCCGCGCCTAAACCATACCATGTCGGCCTCCCTTTAAGGCTCCCAAAACGAAGGCGTGCGACAATCAACGACCACCCTTCCATCTTAGATGCAATCTTAGCCGTCCAAGGTCGCCATACAACGCATGGTAACCTTTGGACCAACGCCAAAACCCTAGTTTTGGCCACGCCTAAACCGCGCCAAGGCATGCCGACCATGCCACATGTGCCAATGGCATGCCGTGCCAGCCACCTTGCCACGCCTAAACCATACCATGTCGGCCTTCCCCTCACGGCTGACAAAACGAAGGTGTGAGACAATCAATGACCACCTTTCCATCTTAGATGCAAATCTTAGCCGTCCAAGGTCACCAACCAACGCATGGTAACCTTTGGCCCAACGTCAAAACCCTTGTTTTGGCCACGCCTAAACCGCGTCAAGGCATGCCGACCATGCCACATGTGCCAATGGCATGCTGTGCCAGCCACCTTGCCGCACCTAAACCATACCATACCGGCCTTCCCCTCACGGCTGACAAAACGAAGGCTTGCGACAATAATCGACCACCCTTCCATCTTAGATGCAAATCTTAGCCGTCCAAGGTCACCAACCAACGCATGGTAACCTTTGGCCCAACGCCAAAACCCTTGTTTTGGCCACGCCTAAACCGCGCCAAGGCATGCCGACCATGCCACATGTGTGAATGGCATGCCGTGCGAGCCACCTTGTCGCGCCTATACAATACCATGCCGGCCTTCCCTTTATGGCTGCCAAAACGAAGGCGTGCGACAATCAACGGCCACCCTTCCATCTTAGATGCAAATCTCAATCGTCCAAGGTCACAAACCAACACATCGTAACCTTTGGCCCAACGCCAAAACCTTAGTTTTGGTCACGCACAAACCGCGCCAAGGCATGTCGGCCATGCCACATGTGCCAATGGAATGCCATCCACCTTGTCGCGCCATACCATGCCGGCATTCCCTATGTGGTTACCAAAACAAAGGCTTGCGACGATCAACGGCCATCCTTCCATCTAAGATGCAAATCTTAGCCTTCCAAGGTCGCCAACCAACGCATGGTAACCTTTGTCCCAAAACCCTAGTTTTGGTCACGCCCAAACCGTGCCAAGATCTTTGATCATGAGAATACATCCAAAATCAGAAAGGATGTTGCCTTTAAACCACAGAAGAACACTAAGTAACTTGATAAAAATAAAAGTGTTTATGTCTCTGAGGATGATCAGTCTGAGGGTGATTTTTCGGATGAAGATCTTGACAAATCAGTCTCCTTGATCACAATACAGTTTAGGGATCTTCTATTGAAGAGAAGTAAACGGTTTTCAAGAGACAAACCTAGGTCTTCAGATAAACCTCACAATCGCGTCCCTCCTAAAAACAGGGATGCTGACGAGGCTGATGACGAGGATATGCCATAATGCTTTAAGTGTAAAGGTTTTGGTCATTTTAAAAATGAGTGCCCAAATCGTAGAAAATACACTGGGAACAAAGGTCTTTCTGTAACATTTGATGAGATGTCTGAGATCTATGATTCTGATGAAGATAGGAAATCAAGTGTTGGTCTTCTATGTGAAAACATTGATTTTGATAATTGTAGCAATACATATATCAACCTTGATGGTTTCGGTGAAGAAGAGAATCCAATCAAGCTGGAAGAATCAATTGACCCATCCTTTGGAAACTCCGTTTGTAGTGTTTCAGGATCTACTATGGTCGTGTTTGGTACCCTGGATATCCCATCCTAGGTTGGGTTATCCAGTAAAAACCGGTTAAAATGTGTTTGTATCACAACAATTCCAATCTTGGATAAGGATTACTAAACCTTCCTTGATTTTAGGAAGCTAAAAAGGTGAGGTTATGGTATTCTTCCAAAAACCTGGGATACCTGTATCCTTACCTGGGTTAGACAGTTATTTTCCTTTAAAATAAGTAGTTGTCTAAGAAATAATTATTTATATTAACCTATTTCTGGAGTCAAACAAACAGAAGTTAACCTAACCCAAGATATGATAGAATTTTAGACAAACACCATTAAAACTAACCATTAACAAGGTTATCATAAATTAAATTAAGATAAACTATTCCAGGATATGTTAATACCGTTTCCAAGCTCCCAAACATACCCTATGTGTCTGGCTGCTTTCACACCGCAGATACCTGAATACTATCCAAGTTTGACGTGCTCGTTTTGTTCTCATAAGGGTCATGAACTATCAAGATGTTACAAGTACAAACATCAAGTGAGGCACACCAACAAACTTCAACGAAGAGCAAATCGATTGGCAAGGAAGCTTAAACTTTCTCAGAAGACTGCTGAGGTATGTAGGATTTTATCTTCGTCTAAGAAGTTGGTTTCCAAAGACAAAATAAGACCATCAGAGAAGAAAGTATGGTCAAATCTCTTTGATAGACAGAAGTATGAGGATTCCTCTCTAGAGGAAAATGGTGGACTAATTGTTGTTCACCACAACACAATTGATTGTTTTGTTAGGTAAATCTTGTCTCATGTGCCTGATCAAAAGAGACAAGGTTGTGTACCAATCAGGCTTTAGGAAATTTTTTTATTCTTCTTTTCTTAGTTGTTTGTCTATCAAAATTAAAAAAGGGTTATTATCGACAATTCTACTCTTTATAGGGTTTAGATTTGGGCGTCCACGAACCTGTTTAAAGGTTGCGAACCCTAAATTCCTTTTTCATCTCTGATGTCTTTTATATCTTAAGACTGCTTGATGAGATTGTGAATTCCACTAAAAAAACCAGTTGTTTACAACTATTCTATAAGCATCATGTCTTTGGATGGAAAATATGTCAATATGATTGTTAATCCATCAATCAAGGAAAAAGAGAAATCTCCAGTAACTCCTTCCTTGAAAAGAAAGAGGAGGAATACAAGAAATCCAACGGTTGTCCCTTCTAACTCTCAGAAGTTTTCGGATGTTCTTGATGAGTTGAAGGAAGTAAGAAAGGAGATTCGTGAAATAAAGTCTTGCGTTTTAAGATCTTTGGAAATTCAGAAAGCCCTGGTTCGACATCATCAGCCAAGACGGATTGTTGGTATTGACTCCTTCCTCCACGAACCGTATATTCCAATGGTTGTTGATGACAAGGAGTTCGGGAATGATAAGGAATTTCTCAAAGATATTGTTTCCTAGTATATCTTCTTTTTGGTTTAGTTGGAAGAATAACTAGTGCTTTGAATAGCAATGATTGTGACTACACATAGCTATTATTTTTCATCTTCTTGTTTTTTTAGGTTTACTGGTTTAAATTCTAAAAACATTTGGAGGATGATGTTTTGCAGTATTAATCCTTATGATTTGTTATATTGCAATGGGTTATGGGATATTGGTGTTTACGTCCGTGAACTATGTTTGTCCCATACTTTGTCAAAAGTAAAGTCGTTCGTGTTCGGTATTCACGTAATGGTAAAATAATGAATGGACTTTTGGAAAATACAAAAGTTAAGCCTATATTGTCAATTATTTGATGGAAGATAGGTTAAAATATTTTTTTTCAAGGATTATGTCTATTATTGTCATTATGCAAATAGTGATTGAAGATAGAATGAATCCTTATGTATTCCGCAGTATTGATCATCCCTGATCCATATTTTATGTATTACTGTGAGGCTCCGTAATGTATCTTATGTTGAGCATTATACAACCAAGTTGATTTTCTTGGATCAGTTGTTGTTCCGTGAGATATGTTATGTCGAGCATATTGAACTAAATTAATCATCTTTTTTGGTTATTTAGTTATTACTCCGTAAGTATTCTTATGTCGATCAAAACAAATGACAATTAAATTGATTACTTTTGTAATTAGTTTGGTTATGTATTCCAATTAGATTAGTTATGGGTTCTCTTGTAATTAATATAGTTGAGTATTCTCGTGACTCCATAAGGTTTTCTTGTGTTGCGTATATGAACGGTTAAGCTAATCATTTTCTTATGGTTAACTTAGTCGTAGCTCCGTAAGTTATCTTATGTTGAGCACAATCAATTGAATTGATCACTTTTTGTGTTTAATTTGGTTGTGTATTCCGATTAGATTAATCATGGGTTTACTTGTGATTAATTTGATTGAGTTTTTTGATATAGAAAATCATTCTCATGGTTTTTGATGTCCAATAAAAATCCTTCTTTTCTTTTGAAATTAAGGTCGCTCTTGTTGTTCTCTCGGGAATGACATCTAATGGAGGAGAGTTCTTTTGAACTTGTGCTTAATGGTCATATCTTGAGGGGTGTGCGGCTGTGGAATTTTAGAGGGGTTATCTTGTATCTTTAAACTCCTTGATGAATGCATTTATCTTCGGCTTTATGATTACATCTAAATTAGTTGGTATGTATTTTTTCTTTTATTCATGAAATGTCTCTTTCGGAAACTTTATTATGATCCCGTTCTTGTACCTTTGCCAATTTTATTGACAAAAAGGGGGAGAATTAATATGTAGTTCACACTACAAATAAGTATGGTTTTCAGATTATTGTGTAAGGGGGAGTGGTTTCCATGTGAGATGGAGTATTGACTAAGGGGGAGTGATACATATCACCATAGTATTATTATTGAAGTTGTGATACAATTGGACTTTGACACTGTGAAATAATACTATGACACTGTATAATAATGATCGAGACGATGCTTTCTCATTGTTATAGCTACGGATCTTCAACAGTGGTGATGCTAAACTTACAACCTTTGGGATCATTGGAGTACTTGGAAATGACGAAGATTTCGAGGAATGTTGAAGATTAGACATGTGGAATAGGAGCTACTAAAGTTTCTTTATCTTTTTTTTTTATTCCATATGTATTGATAGTTTTGTCACTAAAATTGACAAAGGGGGAGATTGTTAGAGCATTGCTCGGTCGAACTCGCATGCGTTGCTATCTCAAGCATGTTTGCCAATGTTAGTGATCAAAACTATAAGTCTTGATTTCTAGTCTATTATAGATAAGTCTCAGACTAGGATAGAAAGTGTAGTTGAGCTCAAGGACTTCATGGCGATTTATCATACAAGAAGAAGAATTACTCAGGGAACCGGTAGAACTTCTCGACAAAAAGGTATGTGAAGACTTGAACTTATCTGTCACTCAAAAGTCTATCTACTTTATCTCATACTCTTTGAGATAAGAAGTCGTATTCTATATATATAGACTTGGATTATACACATTTGGTATTTCGAGCCGAGTATACCTCGCCTATCTATATCTCGAAATATGTGCTGGTAAGCTTTTCGCTTCGATCAAGTTTATCTTTACCATGTGATGAAAGTCATAATATGTTTCAATCATCTTGAATATTTCTTTGACGAGAATTGGTGTAACAACTAGATAACGTCCTCTAAGAATGTTTCAATGATTGAAATGAGAGTTTAGATTACATAACCAATGGTGGACATAAGCATTATTGTGGAAACACATTTATGTATAATTCCTATTCCTTGAACCAGATTTTGTAAACTTTGTTGATCAAGAGAACCGGAATAATGGTGTGAGCCAAGTCCGCGAACTTAGTCCGCGAACTGCCGAAGTTCTCAAACCCGAGAATTTCTGCTGGAGTTGACAAACTACTTGCGTGAAGCTAAGTCTGCGAACCCAGTCTGCGAACCGGCGAAGTTCTCAAACTCGAGAATTTCTGCTGGAGTTTGTAAACTCTGCCAGGTAACTTAAGTCCGCGAACTTAGTCTGCGAACTTGAGAAGGTTATATATCTGAAGATGATTTCTGAACTTAATCTTAAAAAGACTAAGGAATACATCTTGCAAACCGTGGCTATAAAATTTCATGAACCAATTCAAGTGAATCAAATCATCTTTGCTTCAATTGTGTCTTGTATAGTACATGATATTTCCTTGCAATTGAAAAACTCTCTAACTAGTTCATTTTGAAGTCATTTGAACTAGTTATAGTGAAGAAGAACATGGTTGATATGAAATGCTCATATGGATAACCTTTGGTTAACTTTTGTTGAACCAACAAGTGCATACATCTGGGTACGGTTAACAAACTTAGAAGCGTGCATTGTCAAGTGTGTGTAACAAGCTAAGTTTTCAATCTAACGGTTGAGAAATTTTAACTTGAATCTAAATCGGGTTTTCATCTAACGGTGAATATTGAATGCTTTGTTACTAAGCTAACATTGATTGCAAACCCTGATTTGAAAAACTATATAAAGGAGACATCTAGTATTGTGCAAAAATAATCCCCACACCTCACGTGTGATACTAGTTTGCATACTAGAGTCGATTCTTCTTTAACCTTTGGTTTTCTTCTTCTAAAACCAGGTTAACGACTTAAAGACTTCATTTGGATTGTGAAGCAAGACCGATACTACTTTTATCGTAGTTGTGTGATTTGATCTTGCATATTCTATCGTACGAGTACAATCAGATTGATTGGCTTGAGATTGATGATGAGTGCCAAACAATGTATATATTTATCCCTTTTTATTGGCATTTAACTCATCTTTTGTGCAGTAATTCTACATTTTATCCCATATTCTGTATTTTCATTGTTTTCAAGAATAAATATTTTTCTTACTTAATTTTGCATTTTTAGGTAATAAATAAAGTCTGGATGACTTGCGGAGCGGAAAAGAGCTGAAGAGTGGTGAAAAGCCGGAAGAAATTACGCAAGGAAGCCACAAAGAATGATGCGCACAAGACCAAAAAGTTAGGAATGGGCTCAAGAAGGAAGAATTGTTCTTAAAGAAGATATGGGCTTGGCATACCCAAGGCCCAAAACCCTTACCCAAACCCATTTTCTATATCCATACCCGCCTCCATCTTCAGCCGTCAGATTAGATTACATCTGAATCCGATGATCGCTTCACTATAGTGCATCAAAATCTGAAGTTCTTGTCAAACATCATAGTGCCTAAATTTTAAGCCTTCAGATTAGATTGCATGTGAATCCTACGGTCGCTTCTTTGACTATGCATCAAATCTCAATACTTCCGCTTAACACCACAGTACCTAACTCCATCTTGCGCCGTCGGTTTCGTTGTATCTATGCATCCGATGGTAGCTACAAGCTCCACTCCATCTCGCCGTCAGATTGTTCTATCAACTCCACATCCCACGGCCTAGCTTCGAAGATCATCCAACTTGATATCCCCGATCAACACTCTAACACCAAACCCTATACTACCCAAACAAACAGCCCCTCCCCTTCTTTCCATCGACCTCATCCCTCTCTGCAATTCCACCACCCTCACCTGCCGCACCACCATCATCACCACCACCTTCTTCACCTGCTACAACCACCATGCAACCACCATACCATCATCACAACCACCTATATTACCTAAACCACCTAATACCCCTCTCTCTAGCCCTCTATTTCACTGATTTCTCACCATTCTTTTCTCTGAAACCCTAGGTGAGAAATCAGTCAAATAGGTGAGTCTAGAGTAGCAGTTGGCGCATGGGAATGGAGCAGGAATAGATTACAAGGCATGGGTCGACGTTAATTGGGATTGATTTCAGCGAATTAGGTGAGAATACCAAACCCTAAATTCAACTGTTTTGGGAATTTTTGAGGGAATTGTGTAAAACCCTAAATTGGGGGAATTGGGTATAAATAGAGGCTTTGGGGTGTTGTATTGGACATGCTGGGTTAGCCAGCTTCACTTCTTTAGAGAACTGGACTAGCCAGTTTCTCAAATGTTTCATATGTTGCTCTGTCATGTGTTAGCCTCTTTTGAATTCCAATGTTAGTTATGTTCTAATTTACTCTACTAGGGTGTAGATGAAACCCTGAGTCTCAGCTATGTTATTCATGTGAATTTTATTGCTCTTGAATGTTTAAAATTGTTAGGATAGTTTCACTTTCAGTGCATCAATGCTTTACTCTCACATTGTATGTCAGGCATCCAGTGTAGTTAGGATAAAACTGTGTTGATAGTGCTGCAGCTCATGCCTTAGAGACTGTGATGAATCCTTTGACTAGTTGTACTTAAATAGACAATTAGTGCTTTGGGTTGATATTTTAGCTGCAATTGAGACATCCATTGGTGAAACACCTTAGGTAAGTGGTAGAATTGATACATCTCCCTTATCTGTTACAAGGACAAGAGTAGTATAATTAGCTGAATATATATAGTGTGAGTTAGTGGTGGATTTGACAATCCTAGTATCTCCATTCTCAGTGTTAACATCTTTGTTATTGCATCTTTATTTTACTGTTGTAATCTCTGCCAACATCTTTGTCGTATCGACACAAACCCCCCCTTTTGGTTACTCTCAATTTGAATCAGTAGTAGTTAAATTGTATCTTCAATACACACCCAAGTCTCTGTGGTTCGACCCTGCTTGCCCTGTTCTATACACTAGACCCTGTGCACTTGCAGGTATAGTTTGTGACTCTTTTAGAGAGCCACCAAGTTTTTGGCGCCGCTTCCGGGGACTTGGTTGTGTTGTGTTGAATTTTTCTTGGCTGTTTTTGCATGTTAGTTCATTTGCATCATTGCATACTCTTTTGCATATTGTTTCATTCTAGCATACTCATCATGCATTGCATTCTTGCATTTTAGTGTAACTTGCTGTTTTAGTAGCTGCTGTGTAGTGCAGCTGAATTTCTTAGCTTCTAGCAAGAAACTTACTTCTCTTTTTGAGCCAACAGGTGTTGTGGTGCTGCTGTTGCAGCCTGTTGCTGCTGAATTGCTCCTGTTGCTGAAGCTGTTGCCCCTATTGTTGTGGCTGTGACCTTGCTGTGAGGCTGAGAACAAACCTCTGGTGCTGATGTGCTGATGTGAAGCCCAAATAGAGCTGAGCTGCTTCTCCTGCTGCTGCTCCTGCTCCTGCTGCTGCTGTTGTGCCTCAACTGTTGCTGCTGTGCAAAGGCAAGCTGCTGCTACCCCCTGCTGGTCCTGCTGTTGCTATGATCCAAAGCCCAACTGGGCTGATTCCAAGCAGCTGAAAAAGAACAAAGCCCAACTGGGCTTTGCAACTGAAATACCCAACTGGGCCTCAGAAAAGCCAAAGCTTAGGATGATCCAAATCCCAACTGGGCTTTTGCAACCAAACTGAACAGCTGGGCTGTGCTTCAAAGGTAAGTCTAAACCCATTCAGAGAACCCGAATTGTGGGCTTCCATTTTTTCTTGTGGGCTTGTAATATTAACCCCAATATTTGGGCTTATTTTCTGTTGGGTTTGTATTTAATATTTGTGGGCTTGTATTTATATTTTGGACTTGTATCTTGTATTCGGGGTTTGAACCCAGCTGAGCTTGTAACCGATTGTGGGCTTGTTTCCACTCAAGAGTGGACCTCGAAACCAAAGTTTTAAAACAAACGTCGGGCCTTAACCAACTTGGCCAAACCGAATTTAAACTTTCAAAATTAAAACTTGGGGTTTCGTGGGCCGTAGCCTTCCTCCCATTCCATTAGAGGACCAACAGTGGGCTTCCTCCCAATTTTGAAAACCAAAATTTTTCTCCCTTGCAAAAACCAAATTTTTGCTCCCAAAATTAAAACCAAAATTGCTCCCAAATTAAACCAAATTTTTATCATCTCCCTTAAAAAAAAAAAAAAAAAAATTATGGGCTTGCTTTTTTTTTCTGGCCTTACCTTTTTGTGATTTGTGTGATTATTTCATAAAACAAAGACATGTCTGGATTTTGGTCTGCCTCTGGGAATAAATCTATTAGAGATGCTTACGGGCAAGATTCACCTTATGAGCCTCCCACAGACCATGATGTCAATAGTTATAGGGATTATAATTATGGACCTTTTCAAGGTCATGAGCCTCAATATGCAAACCCGTATAACTATTCAACCATGTATCAACCTAGCCAACCTAATATGCATGTTTGTACCTTTTGTGGTGGTTTAGACCACCCTGATGAATATTGCTATGTTTTGCATGAATTTAGGAAATCTAGGGGATACCATGAAAATCCAAATTATGAAATGCCCACAAATAGTGAGGCTGGTAGTCATTGGGACCATAATCAACCTTTCGAAGGTTGTGATCAATATTTTGTAAACCCTGATGACCATGCACACATGTACCATTCACCACAATTTGAACATGAAGAATTTTTTACTCCCATGAATTTAGACTCCACCGTAGAAGCTCTCAGACTCGGTGAGCAAAATTCTGATAGAACTATGTCACGCATTCAGGCGAAGTTAGATCAGATTTTGCTTCAACTACAAAAGGAGGAAATTCATGAGAAAATGCATGTTGTCCCTAATGAAGTGTCCAGTCTCATTCATCTAAATGATATTGAATATGAACCTGATTTAGAGGAACATGAATCGACTAAGGACACCACCACTTTTAATGAGGATCAATATGCATGTTACCATGATGATGATTATGATGATAATGATATGTTAGAAGAACATGTTTTTGCTGAAAATATTGTGGAACCTTTTGGTTCAATAACATATGGCTTCTCAGCCTCAACCTTCATGAATGTTGTTTCTTCTGATACTCATTGTAACTCATATGCTTTTGATTCTAATATGGGGCTTGTACAATTCTTTTGTGAAGATGAACATGACATAGGAATAGTTGAATCTTCTGTAGACACTAATTTTATTATGCATGAGGACAAATTTGATGTGTCTGATTCCTTGCCTAAGTCACAAAATGTTATTTCTTCCGGTGATGATTTGAGTACTTCGAACAATCATGATACTGATTTAGGTCTTGATGTTTTGTTCGATGAATGTGAGCATGTTTTACCTGTTTCTGATTTAGGGAAAGTATGTGTTGGTACTATTGATCGTACCCATGAAAATAATTTAGATGTACCCACTTTCTTACCTAAATCTCAAATCGAGATTATTCCACCCAACCTAGATTTGGTTTGCAACAAAAATTTTAAACCAACTTTTCTGAAAATTCCCAATCTAGGATTGGAACTGTGTGCCTCCCAAGTCCTCTTGGACTATTTTGTTTCAAAATATAACACTTTTAAAGATCCACAATTGGAATGCATTTCTTTGCCCATCCCGAACAAAGTCCATTTTCAGTTAGACCTTGTGAATCCTGCACCCCTAAAATTGTTAGATTTTGTGCTTAAAAGTAAACCTGTTGAAAAATTTAGGTTTAGGGGTGATTCATTCGGTTTTTCACTCTCACTCCCATTTAAGTCCAATTTTAGTGTTTTGAAACTTTCTATGTCTCTACACTTTTTCTTTTGGGTTGATCCTCAACTCTTTAGACTTTTGGTGTATGGTGAATTTTTTGTATATAATCCAGTAGATAAATTTTAAAACTTTTTGGTTTCTTTTGTATATATTTTTGCTAATCCAATATGATCTAAGTTGAAAATGTTGGATTCTAGCCGGTGAATAATGGAGTTCGGTTCGTGTTTTCGACGAATCGGGTATTCTCTCTCCTTTTACTCTACTTAGCATGTTCCTCTTCATATGTTGCATTATAATTTTGTTATCTTTTGAAACATTGAGGACAATGTTTAATTTAGGTTTGGGGGTATGGAATGGATACCATGATAATATGCTATAATTGAAAACGAACTCCTTCTTCTTTTGAAAAAATCGAAAAAAATTCAAAAAAATTAAAAAATGAAAAAATGAAAAATCATAAAAAATGGAGCTCATTTACCTTGAAATGTTGACTCTTGTGCAAATATGTAATTATTAGGAGTCTTAGTCTAGATATTTAGGCACCCTGATTCTAGCACAATTCACATAGTGATAAGAAATTTGCACGCGCACGATCTACCAATACATGTATAGCCTCGATCTTCAAGGTGTTTGATAGGAAGTCACGATTGCCAATCACTTTAGAATACTGAACGAAACTTGACTAGCTTGTTCTTTGGTTGGTTGGGATAGAAGGTGGAGGTTACATTAAGAAAGACAACCATCGAATTTAACTGGGTGCATCAAAAAGGGCTACCTCTTGCAAAGTGTCATGTAATTTTTTGTTTCTTTTTCCTTTTGTATCAAAAGTGTTTCCATGTTCGAAAAAAAAAAAAAATCAGAAAAATCAGAAAAATACAAAAAAATCAAGTATTTATCAATTCCATTCTCTCTTGTTCCAAAAATAAAAGAGAGTAGTCAATGTAAATAAGAGTCATGTAAAGAGTCATCTTTTGTGTTTTATTGTAATAAGCAAGGAAGGGTGTATGTCATTGATGTACAACGCGAGTAATTGTGAAATACCTCCAACTCATTCACAATTCTCGTAAAGTCCGGACAGCTAGCTAGATTTCGACCTTGGTTCTTAGCCTGAGAAACTATCTCTTGGTGATTAGTATTCATAACATCCGATCTTTCTTTACACATGTGTAGATACACTTTACACTCTTATCACATGTCTTTATTTGTTATCAGTGCTAGGATTGTGCCTTCGATAGCTAGATTGACATCTCCATTTTGCTGTGAGCTTCTACTGACTTGCGCATGTCACATTTGATGGAATCTGAGCTTATATTTTGACCTAGAACTTTGTAGGTACGTTCTAAGCAAACCTTCACGAGACTTCATGGCAGGCCTCAAAGATATTAAATTTAAATGCACAATGTTCCCCGGCCAAAAACTTGGTGGGCCCGGAGATGTGTATAAAATTAAGCGTAATGAAACGCGGGCCTACAGTAATACCGCAAGTGCACGGTCGTCAGTTGTAGCTCGTGCAAGTACGGGTCGATCCACAGAGATTGGGAGTGTTTTGTTGTGTTTAGCTATTTGGGCTCTAAATTGCTAATGGGCTCTAAATTGCTATTGGGCTTAGTTGGTTTGTTTGTAATGATGAAGTGCTTTAGGCCTTGGGCCTTTGAGTTGAACTGAGCCTTGGACTCAGTTGGTCTTAAAATGAATTGAACTGGGCCTTAATAATGAACTTGGGCTTGGAGCCTTAATGAACTGGGCTTTGGTTAAGTAAAATGGACTGATGGGCTTTTGGTCTTAAAAACTGGGCTTGGTTTAGCTAGGCCTTTGGGCTTGCCTTAACCTAAACTGTGGCTGGGCCTAGGAGAGGAAGCAGCGGCAGCAGTGCAAAGAAAGCAGCAGCAGCAGCAATACTGCACAGCAGTGTGGCAACAACAACAGAACAAGGCAAGGGGAAGAAAAACAGCAGCAGCAACAGGGTTGCAGCAGCAGCAGTGGCAGCTAGGGGTGAACAAGGCAGCACAGCACAGCTTGGCAGAGAATGCACAGCAGCAGCACAACAAGGCAGTGAATGCAGCAGGAGAAAATAGCAAACAAAATGAACATGGAAGCAACACAAGGCAACACAGGGCAAAAGCAAAGAACAATGCAAGTGAACCAAGGCCTAAGCCAAGGGCAGGGGATGTGGAGATAGCTAAGGAAAATGAATAAGAAAAAGAAACAAAGCCAAGTCAATGGCTCTAGGCATTCAAAAAGAATGGGAAGAGAATTAGCTTGCTATGAGCACTAATTTCTCCCAATGCTCAATCAAATCAGTGCATCCTAAGCATACAAAAATGGAATGGCAAGATAATCAGCTTGCTCAACTGATGTGCTCCTAGCATTGACTGTCTTTTGACAGTACAATCAATCTTAAGCACAGTTGAGCACTGATTTCTTCCATTACTCAATCAATTCAGTGCTTCAAAGGCTTCTAGCCTAGCATTCCATCACTTCACAGTGCACAAACTTAACACTAAACATTTACAGTGAATTAACATGACACTAACATGACATTAACAATGACTCTAACACATAAACAAGAACTGGAATTAAACATAAAAACAGGTGAGAAGAAACACTAAACAGTTGAACAAAATACTAAAACAATTAAATAACAACATGAAACATAACTGAAATTAAAACAAAAACATGAACATCAAAACAGGATATTAAAAGGAAATTAAAACATGCACATCAACAGGAACATAACAAACATGAACATAAATGAAATTGAACTGAAATTGAAAATTAACAGAACTTGAAAGTCCTGGACACTGGCTAGTCCAGCATAAAGTTTTTACATCACACCCACAGGGCTATTTATACCCACAAGCACAATTAGGGTTCTACCCAAAAAAATTCCCAAATTAACAGTAGACTAGGGTTTGATTTTTTTACCTAATTTGATGTAGCAACATCAAATTAAACTCGACCCATTCTTCCTCTGACTCTCCTGCTGCCTTTCCCATACTCCTATTTCATCTCTAGGTCACCTATTTCATCAACCTCTCACGCCTAGGGTTTCATGGATGAAACGTGAGAGATGGAGGGAATAGGGGTCTAGATAGGTAGGGAGTGATGATGTGGTGTTTGGTAGTGATTTGGTGGAGGTTAGGTGGTAGAGATGGTGGTGACAGAGGTGGAGAAGGTGGTGGTGATGGAACTGGCAGGGTGATGGTGCTGCAAACAGGGTATGGTGGTGAAGGAGAGCTCGACTGTTTTGGGAAGAAGGGGGGTGTTTGGTTAGGTCATAGGGTTCGGGTGCTCGGTTGTTGGGCGGTTGTAGAAAATTGGATGAACAGCGAGGATGAGCCGTGGGATGTGGAGCTGGTAGGTAGATCGGACGGTGATGCGGAGGCAAGCGATGAGCGACCGTCGGATGAAGGGATACAACGAAACGAACGGTGCTAGATTAGGTTAGGTGCTGTAGTGTAAGGCGGAGATATCAAACTTTGATGAACAGCAAGGGAGCAACCGTTGGATTCAACTACCATCTAATCTGAAGGCTTGGAATTTCAGCGCTGTGGTGCTTGGCAGAGACTTCAGATTTTGATGCTCTATGAAGGAGCGACCATCGGATGCTTCTGAGAACTGATCTGATGGCTGAGAACGGAGGCGTTTTTGTGTGTAGAAAATGAGGTTGTGCGCACCATTCTTCGCGGCTTCCTTGCGTGATTTCTCCCGGCTTTTCACTACTTTTCTGCTCTTTTTGATCCGCAAGTCATCCAGACTTTATTTATTGACTAAGAATGCAAAATTAATTAATAAAAATATTTATTCTTGAAAACAATGAAAATACAGAATATGGGATAAAATGTAGAATTACTGCACAAAAGATGAGTTAAATGCCAACAAAAAGGGATAGATATATACAATATTTGGCACTCATCACTTCACTCGTCCACTAGGGACACTTAGTGGTTTAAAAGGCTTAGTGCATACGCTAAATGCATTCGAGAGACCAGCGACAGTGGTATAGGTAGGATTTCCTTAGTTTTGTTTTACTTGAGGACAAGTAAAATTCAGGTTTGGGGGTATTTGATGAGTGCCAAATAATGTATATATTTATCCCTTTTTGTTGGCATTTAACTCATCTTTTGTGCAGTAATTCTACATTTTATCCCATATTCTGTATTTTCATTGTTTTCAAGAATAAATATTTTTCTTACTTAATTTTGCATTTTTAGGTAATAAATAAAGTCTGGATGACTTGCGGAGCGGAAAAGAGCTTAAGAGTGGTGAAAATCCGGAAGAAATTACGCAAGGAAGCCACAAAGAATGATGCGCACAAGACCAAAAAGTTAGGAATGGGCTCAAGAAGGAAGAATTGTTCTTAAAGAAGATATGGGCTTGGCATACCCAAGGCCCAAAACCCTTACCCAAACCCATTTTCTATATCCATACCCGCCTCCATCTTCAGCCGTCAGATTAGATTACATCTGAATCCGATGGTCGCTTCACTATAGTGCATCAAAATCTGAAGTTCTTGTCAAACATCATAGTGCCTAAATTCTAAGCCTTCAGATTAGATTGCATGTGAATCCTACGGTCTCTTCTTTGACTATGCATCAAATCTCAATACTTCCGCTTAACACCACAGTACCTAACTCCATCTTGCGCCGTCGGTTTCGTTGTATCTATGCATCCGACGGTAGCTACAAGCTCCACTCCATCTCGCCGTCAGATTGTTCTATCAACTCCACATCCCACGGCCTAGCTTCGAAGATCATCCAACTTGATATCCCCGATCAACACTCTAACACCAAACCCTATACTACCCAAACAAACAGCCCCTCCCCTTCTTTCCATCGACCTCATCCCTCTCTGCAATTCCACCACCCTCACCTGCCGCACCACCATCATCACCACCACCTTCTTCACCTGCTACAACCACCATGCAACCACCATACCATCATCACAACCACCTATATTACCTAAACCACCTAATACCCCTCTCTCTAGCCCTCTATTTCACTGATTTCTCACCATTCTTTTCTCTGAAACCCTAGGTGAGAAATCAGTCAAATAGGTGAGTCTAGAGTAGCAGTTGGCGCATGGGAATGGAGCAGGAATAGATTACAAGGCATGGGTCGACGTTAATTGGGATTGATTTCAGCGAATTAGGTGAGAATACCAAACCCTAAATTCAACTGTTTTGGGAATTTTTGAGGGAATTGTGTAAAACCCTAAATTGGGGGAATTGGGTATAAATAGAGGCTTTGGGGTGTTGTATTGGACATGCTGGGTTAGCCAGCTTCACTTCTTTAGAGAACTGGACTAGCCAGTTTCTCAAATGTTTCATATGTTGCTCTGTCATGTGTTAGCCTCTTTTGAATTCCAATGTTAGTTATGTTCTAATTTACTCTACTAGGGTGTAGATGAAACCCTGAGTCTCAGCTATGTTATTCATGTGAATTTTATTGCTCTTGAATGTTTAAAATTGTTAGGATATTTTCACTTTCAGTGCATCAATGCTTTACTCTCACATTGTATGTCAGGCATCCAGTGTAGTTAGGATAAAACTGTGTTGATAGTGCTGCAGCTCATGCCTTAGAGACTGTGATGAATCCTTTGACTAGTTGTACTTAAATAGACAATTAGTGCTTTGGGTTGATATTTTAGCTGCAATTGAGACATCCATTGGTGAAACACCTTAGGTAAGTGGTAGAATTGATACATCTCCCTTATCTGTTACAAGGACAAGAGTAGTATAATTAGCTGAATATATATAGTGTGAGTTAGTGGTGGATTTGACAATCCTAGTATCTCCATTCTCAGTGTTAACATCTTTGTTATTGCATCTTTATTTTACTGTTGTAATCTCTGCCAACATCTTTGTCGTATCGACACAAACCCCCCCTTTTGGTTACTCTCAATTTGAATCAGCAGTAGTTAAATTGTAGCTTCAATACACACCCAAGTCTCTGTGGTTCGACCCTGCTTTCCCTGTTCTATACACTAGACCCTGTGCACTTGCAGGTATAGTTTGTGACTCTTTTAGAGAGCCACCAATTGATATCTCCAATAGGCAAGATATAAAAAGTAATCACAAACATCTTCGTCTCATTGTTTGTGATTCCGCAACATCTTGTTTCGCTACCATACGATTAAGATTGTTGTGAGGTGATTGATAACTCTAGGTTGTTCTTCGGGAATATAAGACCGGATTATCAGTTGGTTCCTGTTCACCTTGATTATTATCAAAAGACGGAACAAAATCTTTAGACTTTATCTGTGGGTGACAGATTGATCCTTTGATAGACTTGTCTGTGGGAGACAAAATTTTTTATTCTCAAAGCCTGCGATTTTGGGTCGTAGCAACTCTTAGTTGTGGGTGAGATCATCTAAGGGAATCAAGTGCGCAGTATCCTCATGGGATCAGAGGCGTATGAGCATAACTGTATCTTGGATCAGTGGGATATTGATTGGGGTTCAACTATAGTCCAGTCCGAAGTTAGCTTGGAGTAGGCTAGTGTCTGTAGCGGCTTAATAAAGTGTGTGTTCAATCTGGACTAGGTCCCGGGGTTTTCTGGATTTGCGTTTTCCTCGTTAACAAAATTTCTGGTGTCTGTGTTATTTCAATTTCCGCATTATATTGCTTTATCTTTATAATTGAAATAATACAGGTTCTGCGTTAGATCATCAATTAGAGTAATCCAACCTTTGGTTGTTGATTGTCATTGATTGATCCTTGGATATTGGTCTTTGGTACCATCCAAGTTATTCTTTGTATTTTATTAGAACTCGTAGTTCTTGCTTGATTAAATCAAATCAAGAAGAGAGATATAAACTCGTTGATATACTTTTAATTGATTGAGTCTTGTTGATTCTCTTAAAAGTATATTCGAGTTTGTCCATACAGATTGCTAAACGAAATATTGGGTGGTGTTGTTAGACCCCCGTTTTTTCAATAAAGATCACGTTGATATTACTGAAAAATATCTGAATCAAAGAATTGAAACGTGATAGTATGTTAAGCAACGTAACTTCCAGAATTAAAAATAGGGTCTTATAAACATTCAAGTCACCAAAGTAAAGTGTGATAAACTCCTTTTGATTGCATTAGACTAATGAAAATTGTATGACATTATGGGGAACATCTAATG
Organism: Papaver somniferum; assembly: GCF_003573695.1. Lineage (NCBI taxonomy): Eukaryota > Viridiplantae > Streptophyta > Magnoliopsida > Ranunculales > Papaveraceae > Papaver > Papaver somniferum. The sequence continues at coordinate 11,914,360 of NC_039358.1, forward strand.
GTGTGTTGCACTATTTTCCTTCACCGAGGTTGCTTTTTCCCAATGGGTTTTGTTACTCGGTAAGGTTTTTAATAAGACAACAAAAAACACCGGGAATGTAATTTCTCAGCTAAGGATATTGTCTTTCCCACGAGGATTTTCTGCCTTAAGAGTTGTGAAGAAACTAGTCAACTTCAACGGAGCAAAGTGATCATCTACAATGGATCACCTTTACTTGCATCTGTCACATTGTACCCTTTTCCCTTCGTCAAGGTTTTGTCCCACTGGGTTTTCCTTGTCAAGGTTTTAATGAGGCAACATATTCGAGTCTAACTATGTTCGACGTTTGCGTAATATTGTACTCTTTTTCTTTAGTTCAGGTTTTGTCCCTTTGGGGGTTTCCTTGATGAAGTTTTAACGAGACAATTAACTTAGACTCGTCGATCTTTGAAGATCATATTGCATGTGATGAACTACATGTAAAATACGAGACAACATGTAAAGTACTACATGTGAAGAGTTGTACTAAGGTTTTATCCCACTGGGTTTTTTCTTTTTCAAAGTTTTAATGAGGCAATTGATTTCGATACAAGTCATCAAGGAAAGAACGGCATTTGAAGAACACTACAATCGAAGCACTATATATGAAGCACTCCATGAGAAGTTCTGTTGGACCGCACAAGGGAGAGTATTGTAGGGCCTACATCCCATAGATGTGCGGCCCAACTAGGGTTTGCTTTTCCATGTATGTATATGTTATTGGAGTCCATGTAACACTACTGATGCTAATCAATAGAAACTCTCTTCCTCTTTGCCTTCCCTACATTTCCACTACAAAAATGTAAACAAAAAATTTAAGAGTATATTAGAGAGTTCATTGGAAAAATATGTCAATAAACAAAAACATGACACAATTTTGAAACTAACAAAAATGGAATAGAGGCTAGTCTTTTTACAACGGAGGGAGTATATGTTTCCATTGGGCACCCCTTCGGGATGATGTTCTCAATCGTTCCCGATTCAATTTTAGTAATCAAAAGAACTGGTGCGTGTGAAGACAATCGTTATCTTTGATTAAATATTTATGGCATTAGAGATGTTGTATAACATTTTATGTATCTTTTCTTTGTTAATTTGTAAAACAACATATTATTATATTCATATCACTCCAAATATTTTCATTCATAAAGTATCATAGAGTTTTGGGTTTTGTCATTAGCATTTTATGCAATTATGATTCCTAGAATTGATAATCTAGATTTGATGCTTACATATATTATGTTATAATCATGTTAGCTAAAAGGTGATTAGGTTGAGCCGTCACATCGTATATGCAGAAAAACCCTGAGACGATACTAAATAAACTACCCCTAGCTATCTCGTTTCCCCACTATCCATGCGCCTACAACCAATCCGCACAACAAACGAGAATCCTTAAATATAGTCCACTACTTTAAGTTGTTTCAGCTGCAGTGAAGACTTCAAGCACTCAACTCCTTTGGATCGTATTCCGAAATATTAAAGGACTAATTTATTCGGTAACCACACTTCTTATCTCAAGAAGTAAATCAGATATTATGATTGAGTTCAACAAAGGCTCTTCCAATTAAGATCTAGATTAACAAGTTAATCAGATCTAGGTGTACAAACAATCATATTAGGACACTGAAGTATACCACCAAATGATAGTTTGTCGATCTAATATGACTAGTAAATCAATCTCTTATCAAAGATAAACGATATCTAGTTGGATTCCAACCAATCAAGTGTGTGAACGAAGTAAATCACAAACATATGAAACCAATCATATAAAATATTCTTGTCTTCAAATTCAATGTCTTCAAATTCATTGTCTTCAAATTCATTGTCTTCAAAGTACCTAAACGACAAAACTTGATTCCAATCTATGATCGATCATGCACATAACAAAGTCTATAAACAATGGATGATCACAAGTAAACGTCAGATCTAAAGAAAGATTTGAACCACCGTTAATCCCTTGATCTAGTTTGAGTGACCTTATGTCAGAAGAGAAAGATCTCACGAATAATCAAACTAGGTGCAGTCAAGGTTTAACAACCGTTAACCATTCAAATCAATAATCGAAAACTAAAATAAAAATGAAAATTGTAGTTTTCCCACCAACAATACTAGTAGACACTTCTTCATGCCACAAAAGTTTTTAAACTAGCGGACGTAAGAGGTTTCTCCTAATTAGGTTACTCTCCTCTCTAATATAGTATTACAAGTAATACTATTAGTCGGCTACAATAGTGACTACTAAATGAAGTTGTCATCCTGCCTCATGATGAGTTTGTAAGAAGAAAAAACTTCACTATTTATAAACCAGGATAGTTTGGACACCAAGGAATTTCCATAAACAAAAATATTTTCAATATATATGCAATAAACATATATTTTCGATTTTGTTTTATTCCAACCAATACCCCAATTGTAATCAATATTATTTTACAAGATACTTAACTAATATATCTTCCAGAGATATGTTTTTGTTGCCGGAAAAACAAAACATATATGTTCGAAAATATTAACAAAAATATTCTCAAAGATTTCGGTTTAGGATCTCACCTTGAGTATCAAGGAATATCCTTGAATAATAAAGGATAAGAATTGTAGTCAAATTACTCACAGTGTCTACATCTGAACTTTCTTATTTGCAAACCCAATTTTCAAAATCACACAAACCCTAAAGTTTACGTGATATCAGAAATCATTTTTTCCATGGGAATCAGTCCTACTAGAGATACCAAATAGGTAGCGATAGGTTCTGCTAGATTTCCCAAAGTAGGTAGGGATCCTTCGTTCTACAGATCCCCAAATAGGAACCAAACCACCAATCTAATTTACTTCTTCCAACTACAAAACAAGTTCTTAAGTTTATTTCCTTAAACTCATGTAATCAAACATAGTTTTATAGACATGAAATCAATCATAAGTTCATTACACAATCTAGTAACAAAATACAAATATTATGTTTATGTCGTAATTGAAAAGTTCAAAAGATAGACATTATACTTCGCAATTCAATATACCTAAGTTGTGAAACAACTTCTATATTCTTAATTTCATTGACACTTTAATCATAATAAGATGATCAAGTCTCTAATACTAGATTTTCATTTATATAAATGACTTGGAAGTAACGTATGTATAAATGGAAACAAGTCAAGTTTTGTGTTACTAACCTCAATTGGAATGATGATGTCTTTGTCGATGTCGATAAATCTTCGGATTCTTCATGTCTTCATAGTAATACTTGTATGTCTCAATATTTCGAGATTTCCTAGTCTAACCTAACGAAGTTGACTCTAGAAATCTAATCAAGCGACTGTGAGTTTTAATACTAAAATATGACAACCAACCTTGATATACCAACGCTTGGCATCTTCAACCGAGCAATGCTCTAAATTTTTCTGAAATAGATCAACAAGTAAATAGTCTTTTATCCTAAAAGATTAAAAAAGAAGAATCTTTCTTAATCTTTGGATATGCTCTGGTTGTTCACCGATGTTTCTTTACTTTTCAAACTCTTTATACAAGTCTTAAGAGACTTTTCAACAACCATCTCTTGTTTTTCAAGTTTTTCAACTTGTTCTTTCATCAGTGCAAGATCAACAACAATCTCTTCGATCTTTTCTTTTATCCGAAACCGATAATGATATTGGTTCTTAGTTATTTGAAGTTGGCGATATAATTAACCATTATATCAGTAGGAAACCACTTGTCTTCCTTTGGATCTTGATAATAAAAATCAAGAAGGCATGATTTTTTGGGGATCATAATCATACATGGTGTTAGGGATAATTTTCTTCCTTCTCTCAATATTGATTCCTTGACAACTCTTAACCTTTTGAGCTTCTCAATTTGAGCCAATTCAGTAATTTGATTCATTCTAGAAACAATAGTCACATCCACAAAAAAAATTCTCCTTATTGATGACATATCCTCAGATGAGATGATACTCACCAAGAAATCCCTCTTCTCAAAACTTCCTCAGGCATCAAAAAAATAATTGGAGACAAAAAATACCCTTGTCTCAAGCCTCTTTCTCTTTCAACGGAGAAAAACTCTTTAGGACCTCCATTAAACATTACATAAATTTTTGCATACATGAACATTATCCTTAACCAATCACACCACCCATAAAAGAAATATTTTCATCACCCTCAGGAGAAAATCAAAACTCACTGAATCATATGCTTGAGAAACTAGCTTCACATACACATTACCACCTCTCCCATTCACTTTCATTTCATTAAGTAATTCATAGGCTAAAAGAACTTGCTCATGAATGCTTCCATTTTTTGTGAAAGCCACTTGTTGAGGAGATTTCATTTTTTCCATCAAACTACTCATTTTGGTAGTAGTTATTTTAGTAAAAAAATTTAAAATAAAAATTTATCTATCTTATAGGTCTAAACTAATACGGTTTCTCATCATCTACAACTTTAGGAAACAACACCAAAAAAAATTGAGTTCATACCTTTAGAGGATGAATTTACTCATCCAATTTTGATTTCTTCAGTCAGATCATTCTTAATTATCTCCAAGCAATTGCTAGAAAGCCTATCAGGACCTGGAGCACTCTCTACACCTATGGAGAAAATTTATATTCTAATCCCGTTTTGTTCAGGAATTAAATCTAACATAAGTTTTGATCCTATTCTTTAATTACATTAGAAATTACTTCAAGCAAAAATCATCAATATAAATTTCTCTATACTTAATTTTTATCTTTTTTGAAAATGAGTCACAAGGATATTTCCCATAGCATTTTGATCAGCAAAAATGTTATGATATTCATCTTTAATATTACAAATTAAGTTCTTGCTTGCCTCATTTTCGTTTTAGTACAGAAGAATTAAGTATTCATTGCTCTCTCCTTCACATGTTTAACTCTTAACTTTTGTCTCATAAGAGTATTCTACTGTACTTGTTTACCATTATAATCATTCTAAGATGATTGTAGTTCAAGTTAAATAACTTGCATCATATTTACGATCCGGATTCGGTCACTATCTGAATGTATTCGGAATGATAACCTAATATACATGAAGCCAACCTGTTATTTTGAAACATAGGGAGTATGATCTAAAATATACTCTGAAAATTTACAAAAATCTAATTGAAAAACTTAAAATACAATGACTTAAATTTACTCAACATCCCCAAATCTGAAACCACATAGTGACATAATTTTTTTTTTTTTTATATACGAAGGCCTATGAAAAGCTAAATATCCTCATCGAAAGTTGACAGAAGCTGTATAGGAGGTACAGACCAAAACATAGAACAAGAGTTATTCAGTGCCCATTAAGCTATAGTATGAGCTACCACATTACATAGTCTTGGTTGAAAACTAAAAATACAAACCGATAACTGCGAAGAAAAGTACGAAATAACTTTAATGATTGCGTTCGTGCGTTGATCACCATCAAAAACACTAACGGAAATTGATCAATTAGCAACTTTTCATCACTTTCAACAAAGATATGAGATAGATTCAATTCCACGTTTTTTTTCTCTCCATAAATTCCTATATAGCCCTAGCTTCAGCTTCATCTGCTGATGCCACATCAAAATTAAACTAATGTAAAACAAAAGGAAGCTTTATTCAAATGATCTCTCATCACATACCCTGCACCATTTTCCATGGTTACATCATCAAAATCTCCATCAGTATTACACTTTACCAATTGGGAGAGGCATCCATTTGTCACAGTAACTGACTCTAATGCTATTAGGTATCTGGAGATTAGGTTTTATTGAAAGTGACATAGATCAAACTCTATTAATGACCTTAGAATGAGACTCTTTCTGATTATTAAATACCAGGCATTCCTACTGCTCCATATAGACCAAAGAATAACAACAAACAAACATTGACTCTCCTCAAGAAGTTTAGAAATAAGATCCACAAACCAGTAAGACATCTAATCAGTAAAAGACATGTTTCGAAAGAATGAAGTAATAAGACTTAAAGACTGAGAAACCAAACATGTCTAGCAAAATGGAAAAGGACAAGAGCATGCATAATAAACTCATGATGGTCATAGAACAAAGGACACTCCACAGAGGCCATAAACATTCAAGTATTAAAGACCATTCTTGAAGGAATATCCAGCTTTCTAGAGAAACAGTTGAATCGTATGAGGGACACGAATTTTCCAAACACATTTCCAAAGATTAGTATTTGGGGAGGGTCTCAACCCTCTTAATCTCAAATATACAAATTTTGAGGAAAATTTGCCAGTCTGAGAAAGCTCTCAAGCCCTCTTATCATATGTGTACATATGTCTTAAGGGAATGGTGATAATCTTCTTAACAAAAACATTATCAAAATGGGTGTTAAGTTTACTAACATTCAAAGTTTTATTATCTTGATTGACAAAAAAAAAACTTTCACACTGAGATCAGGAGGAACCAAATTTGAAATTTATTTGTCACACCAAGGATCAATAAATTGACCATCTCCAACAATCCAGAAGACGAAATTCCTGATTAATTATTTTACAGTATGAAGGCATCTCCAGGTCCAATAAAAACACTAGGGCATTTAGCATTCAAGAAATCAATACGAGGAAAATATCTGGCTTTAAGAGTAACAACAAGTATATAATCAGGATTTTCAAGAATTTTCCAAGCATTCCTGGTGTGACAAGCAAAGACACACAGAAGCTTGCAAGTATACAAGGCCAAGTTATGATATAGAAGGTAAGCAGGGGAAAGTCCACAGGGAGTGGGAGCAAACTAGAGAAAAACCTAAGCTAACAATCAAGACAGGGCACTATGGCAGTGAGCAAAGCAAGGTAATGTGGCAGATTCAAAGAACTAAAACAGTTACACAACAAAGCAGCACAGCAGAATAACAATAGCAGGGAACCAAGGCTATAAGCCAAGGGCAAGGTGAGGGTTGTGCACTGATTTCAGTGCACAACAGCTACAAATTGCAGGAATTTAAACAAGAAAAACAGGCAAGGAGAATAACTGATCAGGAAGCAAAATAGAACTGAATAGAGGTGACTGCAAAGGGATTGGTGGTTAAGCCAAGGCTTAGGATCCACCTTGTGTCCTAATCAAATAACATGTTTCTAGGTTGAGTTTGATCCTATGCATACATATAGAAATAGAAGAATACTAAATTGCTCAATAGTTTGCCCCTAGCATTGGCTGTCTTTTGACAGAACAGCCAATCACAGGCACTATGAGCATTGGTATCTCCCATTTGCTCAAGCAAAACAGTGCATGGAAGTAACTATCCTAGCTTCTAGTCACTTGACAGTGCACAAGGCTTCAGCTGAGCCTTGGCCTGATGCTGTTTAGCTCATGCTAACCATGGATAAAGCAATAACATTCATCATATGTGATAATTTAGACACAATTAGCAACATTTAAGATAACTAAAACATATGCAACTTTCAACTGTCAACAGTGATGCAAAAATCAGAAATTGGAATTGCAAAATTAAAATTGTTCTAATTCTCTCCTGGCTAGTCCAGAGATATATACAGTGTCTTTCACACACACCACATAATACCAATTTATACCCCCCCATTATCAGTTTAGGGTTCACAGCCCCTTTTCCCCAAAAACAGAAAATTAGGTAAATTTGGTTTACCTAATTTTGATGAGATACTCACTCCATATCGTCGACCCACTCTCCAATTACTTCTTCTCGTTCATCTCCTGCTCCAATTGCTGCTCTAACATCAACTTATATCTTCAATTTCTCACCTAGGGTTTCAGTGATGAGAGATGAGAAATTGAGGAGATTAGTTGATGAAAAAGAGGTAAAACGTGATAGTGATGATGGGTTTTTGGTTATAGGTAGAGTAGAGTGATTTGGTGGCGTAGATGGTGGAGTGATTTGGGGAGAAGATGGTGGTGATGGAGACGGACATGGTGGTACTGTTGCAGAGAGGGGGGGGGGAAGATGGTGTCGATGGGG
>NC_039358.1:11922354-11954553 GCF_003573695.1 Papaver somniferum
AGGGGGGGGGGGGGGGGGAAGATGGTGTCGATGGGGTTTGAGGAAGGGTGTGTTTGGAAATGGGTATAGGTATTAGGTACTAGGGTGTTGAGAAGGTGTAGAGGATTTTGATGTTTCGCGAAGCTGGACCGATGGATGGGAAGATGGTAGGTGGATCTGACGACGATGCGGAGGCAGGCGATGAGCGACCGTCGGATGAAGAGATACAACGAAACGAACGGTACTTGATGGAGTTAGGTACTGTAGTGTAAGGCGGAGATATCAAACTTCGATGCACATCAAGGGAGCGACCGTCGGATGCTTCTGAGAACTGATCTGACGGCTGAAGACGCAAGCGGGTATGGATTTGGGTTTTAGGCTTTTGGGTATAATATATGGGTTTGGGAAATGAGTTTGGGCTTGGAAAACCTTGAGCCCACTTCTTCTTTAAGAACAACTTTCTTCTTCTTGAGCCCATTTCCAGCTTTTTGGACGTGCGCTCCATTCTTTGCGGCTTCCTTGCGTAATTCCTCCTGGCTTTTCACTGCTTTTCTGCTCTTTTTGCTCCGCAAGTCATCCAGACTTTATTTATTACCTAAAAATGCAAAGTTAAGTAAGAAAAATATTTATTCTTGAAAACAATGAAATTACAGAATATGGGATAAAATGTAGAATTACTGCACAAAAGATGAGTTAAAATGCCAACAAAAAGGGATAAATATATACATTATTTGGCACTCATCAATTCCTAGCTAGCATAGCAAGATTAATCAATTCAGTTTTCCCCAAACCTAGACCTCCTTCAGACTTGGGGGAACACATAATACCCCATCTAAGAAGGTGAAGCTATCTATAGGATCAATGGTTTCCCCCTACCAGAATTGCATATATGATAATCAATTTTCCTACAAAGATACTTAGGAATAATAACATACCCATCTAATATAAGGGAATAGCTTAATCGACATGTTTAACTAAGGTAGTTCTACTACCCTGAGAAAGAATCGAAGTCTATGAAACCAAGAAGAAATCCTAGCATCAACATGTTGAAGAATACCCATATGAGTTTGAATTTTAGAAGCTTGGAAAGCAATGGGGGAACCAAGATAGTTTTCACCTAAGTCCCGAATATGGATATCTAAAGTGTCAGAAAGTTGTTTTCCCAAAGATTCTAGGATTTTTTTACTGAATAAAATGTCAGGCTTGTCAAAATTTATTTCTTAACCAGAAGCTAGGAAATTCTTTTGTAAATAATCTTTGATAATTAGAAAGTCTTTGACAGTAGCTTTAGAAAATAAAAGAGAGTCATCAGCAAAAATAAAATATGTAATATTAGGAGAATTTTTGGTAACACTAATACCCTCCACAAGGCCCTTTCTGGCCAAAGAGTCTATATATGAAGATAAAGACCTTGAAAAAATGATATATATATGGGGAGACAAAGTATCTCCCTATCACAAGCCTCTCTAAGGATTAATTAGGCAAGTAGGGACTCCATTAAGTAACACAAAGTAAGACATTGTATAATTGCATTGATTAATCAAATTGACCCAGTGAGAAGACAATCCCATTTTCAAAAGAACTTTTTCCAAGAAATACCACTCTAATTTATCGTAAGCCTTAGACATATCAAGTTTTGATAGAAGCAATACTCTCTTTCCTTTTATTACCTTTAACAGTGTGAATAAGCTCATTAGCAAGAAGAATGTTATCAGAGATGCTTGTTTTAGGCATAAAGGCACTTTGAATTTAGGAAATCACAGTGTTCATAAACGGTTTAAGTTTATTGGCTAGAGTTTAAAAATAATTTTATGTATAAAATTACAAAGACCTATAGATCTATATTGAGCCACAATCTCAGGCAAAGGGACTTTAAGAATAAGAGCATTATTAATATGATTGAAAACCTTAGCAATGTGACCAGTTCTGAAAAAAGTTTGCGTCATATCAACCAAAGCTTCTCCCATAATGTCCAGTGTTTTTAATAAAAAAAAAGACCAGTAAAACCATCAGGACCTGGAGTTTTTTTTCCCACCCATTTGGAAAACAACATTTTTAATTTTTCAGCAGTTAAAGGAGAATTCGGGTGATTATTATCATATATCTTCAGAAAACTTAACAGCCATACCCTGAAGAATCTCATCCTGATACTATTGAGGCCGAGAAAAATTAAAGTTTTTAAAATAATCAATAAAATAGTTTCCAATACTATTTGTATCAATTAGTGTTGTACCAGCATTGTTCTTTATCCAACTAATTGAATTTCTTTTCCTCCTATAAAGAGTAACTCTATGAAAATAAGGAGTATTTCTATCACCTTCCATTAGCCATACTTCTCTAGATTTATCCTTTCAATACAACTCTTCAAGGTTATGTCACTGGGATAATCTAGCTTTTAATCTAGAGATAGAGTAAGTAGTTAGTAAGATCGGAAGTTCGAATATTAGCTATCTCCATTCTAGTGGTGGATATATTAGTTTGAATATTACCAGAAGAGGATTTATTCCAATCCCTAAAACTTTTTTTAGTACTGATCATAAACTTATCTCTAAACTTAAAATCAGGTGAGCCCACCGTATTAACATACTAAGAATTGGAAATTATATCTCTACAAGTAAGATAATCAACCACATTGCTATGAAATGAAAAGGTTTAAGCATGCAAACATCTTCAAAATTAAAACCAATATTCATGAGACAGTGGTCAGATGAGTCTCTAAGAAAATTATTAGCACACAAATTGGGAAAGAGTTGTTTGACACCTGATTTATAAGACAACTATCAAGTCTCTCAAGAATATGATCTTTACCATGTTGCATATTTGACCAGGTTAATCTATGGCCAAAAAAACTAGAATCATGGATATTAAAGGTTTTTATAGAGATTTCTAAGATCGATAAGTCTATATTGATGTCTGATCAAAGATGTCTGAACCAAAGTCTCACTGCAAATGTAAACAACCATACACCATTTCCAAGTATTATCATGTTCAGCTAAAACCACTGTTTTGTAATGAAAACTGGTTCAGTATGAGTTGAGGGGAGGTTTGTGGGTAAATTAAGTTTTTCTGCCATTTGAGATATTAGAAACTGTAGGATTAATATCTTGTCGGGCTATATATGACTCCATACAAGTAAGCAGATTGACAAGAAATGATAAAATAGGTGTTGAATGAAATAAGTGGTTGGGGAGTGTTTATAAAATTGTATCTGAATGCAACAACGTTGAAAGGGATATAAGGTTGAGATACTCTGGAGGATAAAACCTTAAACTTGGAAATATTTGAACGTTGAAACTGGTTAGTACAACAACGAGGGGTAAAATTTGATGAAAGTTTGGATGCCTCTATGTCGTGTAGGTGGTACAAATTCTTTTTAATCTTCGATTTCACATCTTTTGTGGTCTTCCTCTCCTGATTTTTATGAGAGACGATCAGCTTTTTCTAATAGTACTATTATACCAACTTACCATGACACCTATATCAAATACGTCATCACCCAGCAGACTATGGTTGTTGAATAATAATGACTATTGTTTTTACTCCAACAAGTAAAATATTGAACAAGGATAGATCCAAATGATATTAATGTTACTTTGGCGGGTTTAAAAATGGTTTAAAATAGATGTTTTAAAGGGAGGTATAAATGGAAATTTTAAGTAATGTTAAATTGTGTATTTAGGCGAGAAAAAGAATGTATCTTTGATGAATGGTTTAAGGGTTTGGTGAAAGGTGACTTGAAAGTATTATAGCTTTTGCGAGACTGGCAAACGGAAAAGGTGGTAGCATGGTTGATGTGCTCTCGCTAACATCGGTGCCTCCCAACAGGTGCTTCCTTATTAGGATCTGCAAAGAATCAAAGATCTTAATCAGTGACCAAATGAAACCAATAAAATCAGGTGACTACCAGTGTATCTCATAGCGACAGTTCTGAAATGAATTAAGGCTAATGAAGCATCTAGACTTAGACTTTGAATTTTTGGCTTCGATAAATAATGATGGCTATGACAGGGTTGTGTGTGGCTTTGAATAGGCATGAATTCCCAAGAGACGAGACATTTCACCAACGCTATAAATGGCTATCAATGGTAGTTTTGGGAGGTTTATAAAGTGGATTAGAGAGATAAACTCATACATACAAAAATTAGAAATATTGGTAAAACAATCAGAAAAAATTAGGCATGGAAAACCAAGGAGGGATGAACAATTGAGCATTACAGACTGCAGATACCTATATCTTTGCAAAAAAAAAAAAAGTATCCCTTTCTCTAAAAACCAATGAAAAGATTTGTCTGAAAATTTTCCTCGAAGGAGAAATAAACAGAAGGAATTAAAAGGCAAGACATGAGAGGGTAATACAAGAAAATTCTCCTGAGTATGTTCGATTGAAGGAAATAAGGATACCAAGAGATGAGAGAAAGCAACAAGATAGAGATAAGAGGAATGAATCAAGAGTCTAGGAAAAAAGTGGAAGTGCAACAGAAAGTGAGACTGAAGAGGAGTAACAGATGGAAGAAGGGGAAGTTGAGAGTGATAATGAGGAGAATAGGAGAAAGAGAGCAAAGAGAGAAGAAGATGCATGGTATGAGAGATATCTGGATGAAAAGGAAAATCCACCTGTTATCGCAAGAACCATGAGGGAGCAATTAACTGGAAACTCAGATGGTGATCAAGTTGAGGATGGTGCTGGAAGTGCTGAAGAGAGCTATGAAGAGATGGAAGAGGGAGATGAAGATTGTGAAAATGCATCTAATGTTTATGGTACTGCGGCATCCGGTGGTGATGAAGATAGTGAGGCATTTGAAGTGGAAGGTCTTGTAACCAGTGATGAGGAGGATGATTATTACGAGTGATCATCAAAGAATCAGAAAGATTGAAAGTCTTCTGCTTTTTGAAGATTATAACAAGTTTTTTCTAAATAGATCTTTCTGATACTCTTTGTTCTAACTATGGTGTTTGGAATTTTTTTTGCTCTTATGTGATATGCGGATGATACGTAAGGTTCTTAAATTTGGTTTGGTAAGTTATTGATGGTTAATTTTCTTACTTTGTCCAGAAATGTTTTTGTTGATATTTTTGCTTGGATTTAATGTAATTATGGTGGCAAAAAAAAGGCAATCGTGGTTAGCAGGGTATAATGACTTTGAGAATTTTGAAGATTTGCATAAAGTTCAAGCAGGATTTTAGGATACTTGTAGATGTTAGTCTCGGTTGTAATGAACTGGATTCCTTCTACGCGGTTAATATCTTGCTTGTAAACCCAAGGGATTGTAAACAATAAAGGGTTTTTAATTATGCTTGTACTCGAGCTTTTATATAATTGGAGTAGTAGTATGATGTTGCAAGTGATCCGGTGAATGAAATGATAGTAACTGCTTATGATAAGATTGTAAGTTCGATTAACAGTTAAGGACGTTGAAGAAAAAAAGTTGGAAAAATTCTCATAACATGCTTACCACATAATAACGGGCCAGAGCTTTTGAGTCCTACAGGTGTGACACAAAATGCCTTTGGAGGAGTATCAAGATATTCACATAGAACCCACCATTTCGCAAAAAAAATTTTACCTTGTGACCCCGCACATAATATATCCCTCTGCCCAATCTGCCTTTTTGAGATGGGTATATCAGTAGATTTATGGCTTTTAATAGGGGGTATCGGTTTGCTTGGGAGTTTACCAGTCCCTTACTAAAATATGTTTTGTCTTATATGCAATTCCGGACACCCCAAGCAAAATGGTATTCCGAATATCAGCATTGGTAAAATGAGTTTCCACTTTAATTCAAACTTCGGATGTACGCTGTATCCCATGTTTCACGAGAGTCTGAGACCTTCAAAATTCACATAAACACATCCATTTTCGATTTCCGGTAAAAGACAGAACTTTCAAAATAACCAATCTTCCAATTTCCAGATGCAGGAGCCAAAGATTCTCTTACTCTCAGAGCTCCTTCAAAGCTCCCGTCCTCTTACCGGCGCTTTCTCTCTAAACCCTTCTTATTCTTCTCCGGAACATCTCATTTCTGATTCCATTCCTCACTCCAAATCAAGAAAATCTCCAAAACAATCAGGGAATGATGAAAATGGTTTCAATAGAAGTTCTTATTTAGAGTCCCTGGAGTACCCAAGTATAATAATTGGAACCCTTAATCTTCCAACTGCCAATAATAACTGTAAGTATAATAAAAAGTCTTGCTTTTCATTTTCTGATGGTTCTTCTTCTAGGGTTTGTTGTGACTTTCTTGGCATAGACATTATTAAGACAATTGGTAAACAAATTCATGTTTTAGCTTGGAATTTCATTCCATTTCATTGTAAAAAGGGGGGATTTTTAGAGATTATTAGATGGAGGAGTTGTAGCCCTCATGATGGTTGTGTAACTGACCAATGTAGTAGTACCTCTTTGGATTCTGCTTTCATGTTGGCTTCCAGTTCTTACTGTCAACAAGAGAATTTCAAAACACGATCTTTTGTTCACGGTATAATTGCTTCGGTTAGTCCAGTGTTCTGTGTTCCATGTACTGTCTCTGATAAAAGTTCAACGGAGAGCGGGTTCCTTGCAGAATTAATGGTATGCAAATGTCAGTTGTGCACTTCTAAGATATCAGTGCAAGATCTGCTTCACAGACGGAGTAGTAGTCATTCTTTCATGGTTCCTGTTACTGTATACTTCTTGGGTTCTGCTGCTTCTTGCCATCCCATTGTTACAAAGCTGCTCGGAAATGTTGTGTGCTTCACTGGGTTGAAGAAAAAGATGGTTTTTATTGGGAAACAAGATTCATGTTGTATGCTTATAACAACAGACAAAGCTGCATTGAGATACAGGATTGGGTTTTCGGATGAAGCGACCATGATAAAGAGAAGTGGAGATTCTGGGGCATATAGTGGTACTGTCACGGGGGTATACATGGAAGGCATGGTTGTAGAATTGGATGAAAAAGTGTGGATTTTAGTTACTGATCGTCTTCTTGCGCCACCCCATTCTTTGAGAATTGGGGCTATGGTTTCTGTTATAAATGTCCATTTTGTATGCCCAAGATTTTCTTGGACAAGAATGCTTTTGCTAGGGACATGCTACAAGACAAGCATTAAAGTGAAGTCCTTTTCACTGATGGAGACTCCGTGCCATACCCAGTCTCAGATGCAGAGTTTGTTGGACAAGTTCACTGAGTCGTTAGTATTTTCGGCTAGATTTTGGTTACTGCTGAGGATATCAAGTTTCAGGAAAAACATCTCTACTTTTGTCTCCGAGAAGGAGATCTTAGGATCCAAAAATAAAATTGGGATGGTTCAGATGTATGCAACATCAATCTTACCGTTGTATGCTTTTAAACCTCGGTCTGGCGTATTCACAGAATTCTGCAAGCATAATCTTTGTGGCTGTGTTAATGAGCAATACTGCAGTTCCTTGAAATTGGCTGTACCTATCACGAATTTTGTCGGCCACTGCGAGCGTCTGTGGGTGAATATGCTGTTAGACATCCAAAATGGCTCTGAAGTAGTTGAAAAGAAAATTTGTTTAAGCCTTTTTTCCTGTGAAGGGAAATCTTATTGCCGAATGCTCAGGAGGATTATGTCAAGTGAAGGTACTGGTATTGTGTTGATTGGTTCTTTGCAGATCTCTCCTTTTTCTGGGCGATTGCAGTTGATTGATGCAACTGGCAGCATTGATGTTGTCATTCCAGATTTTCCATCAAATTGTGATGTCAGAAGTATATATGAGGTTAGGACCTACAGCATTGTTCTAGAGGGATTACCTGCAGAAGTAGGTGATTTAGGCTTTAGTAAAAGTAAGCCGTTCTCGTGGAGGGATATCTTTCACCATGTTCAAGTGGAAAGAGAGATAAAACCAGCAGCCTTTTATCTTCACTTTAGTATGACGGATACAACTTGCCTAAATGAAACCTTGAATCATCCTTCCAAAACAGGTGGCTTTGATAATCATATGGAAATCCAAAATGGATTTTTCCATCTGGTTCTGGTAACACACAAGTTTCCCGCCGTCAGAGATTTCCTAGGCGAGCCAATTATTTCCAAAAAGTCAAGCTTGTTTGCAGAGGCGATAGTCTTGCCTTGGAATTTGCTTCTTGAAGAAGATCAGGTGACTGATTCTCACGTAGATGCCCCAGAGGAACGCAGCAGAAGAGATTACTCAGGAAACTTGCCAAATAAGAGGCCTAAACATGACCACATATCAAGCCTAGCTTCAACTTCTACCTCCAATGAGAACATAAGAATTTTGAGCAGCAAGTCTTTTGGTTGTCCAATCGGTGGGAAATTTTCTCATAGGGGATTTAGTGACACCATAGACACAAAAACTTTGGTTCAGTTAATGAAATACAATTTGAGGTCCTAGTAAGGAGTTATAAGAATGGCAGACTAGCAAGAAAAGGAAACTTGATTTGCACAAATTCTGATGCTATGGAGAGTGTTATCAGCAAATCAAATCGTCAGAACGTTCTGCTGGAATTTAAGTCTGAAACTCTTAGAATGTATGAGTTGCTACAAGTTGGTGTGTGTTATTTGATAAGGTATGATAACGAAGAAACCCCTGGTACTGTAAAGTGCTTTAACTACATATCATGTGGTAAGTTTCTTATTACTTCTCGAACACCAATGTGGAGCTTCTCAATTTCATTTGATAAAGTTTCGCCTGCCAGCGAGGTACAGAAGAGCCATGTGTTCAAAATGGCTTCTGTTGGGAATGACGCAGTTCCTTCTAAAATTTCAACCAACAGTGAACTATTTTTCTCAGATCGCCAGTGCAAGACCCAGGGAATTGTACTGAAGTCATTCTGCATATGTCTGCTGATGCATTTGGCCGCTTGAAGGTGGATATTGAAGGATCGAAGGACAAATCAATCATGTCTATTGCTTTATTTGTAGACACTGCCAATATCTCTTTCTGCCTTAAGACGATGGCTTCTGAGTTGCAGTGTTTCAGGCAAACTGTATTAGATGGCAGGTTGCCGCAAGGTGCTTTAATATCTGTTCACGGATATGTAGTAGATGTTCATAGTTTAGAATCTGATGATGTCCATAATGAACATTTAAGATGTGGTGATAGTGGAAATATTTGTCAGTTGAGGTCCTTTAGAGGGTCATCAGGGAGCACTTGCATTCATATATCTGATGGCTGTCAACTTGTGAAATTACGTGGTGTTCTAAGTCAGCATGCTTATCCAATTGGAATGGGACCAGGAATACGGGCAACATTCCACCGTGTTCTTGTGGGACAGCAGGCATTGATGTTGACTCCGGTGACATTCATCGTGATTAACTCAGTAAAAGAAGTCTGTGATAAGGTTGGTCTCAGGTGTTCCGGTCCGATGTTTGGTTTGGATGTATTACAGAATGCGCTGCGAGACACGGTTACTGGCAGTTTAATATCAGAGTTGATTCTATGTCAAGATAGTAAGCCAAAGAAGTTTCGTTGCAGGGTTGTGGCAATCCATTTACTGTGGCTGGAAAAGCAGAATTGCGAGTTAAGCAATGTACAAATGAAGGAGAAGAGAAAATCATCCCCTGTCAATATACCACTCGCAGGTTTTATAGTGGATGATGGTTCGTCATTGTGTTGCTGCTGGGCTAGTGCTGAAAGAGCTGCGGTATTGCTGAGACTCGATGAAGAAATTTCAAACAAAGCTTTCATTAGTGCCTGCAGAATGAAGGCTGTCAGATCCATCAAGGCCCAAAGTACTGCTCGATATCATCTACAAAATGTTTTAAACAAGCACCATAAAGTTACATTGAGTTGTTCTGACAACTTTCTGGATTCATGTGAAAATCTTAGATTGACTGTGAACTCAGTGTATAGGCTGAGTTGTTCAGATGAAAACCTCCTTAAGCGCATCATACTCGATGCGAAATGTGGCCCTGTTGTAAATATTGTGGGTAGTAAGATGGATTCAAATGCGGTCGCTCATTTAAAGGAGTTAACAGGAATTAGAATGCCAAAACATGTAATGAAGAACATATGGGTTCTTGGAGTTCAGAATGTTGATCCTCGAACCGAAGCGAATACTGTGTTTCGAGAATTATTATAGTCATTCCCCCAATTAAAAAGAATTACTTTAGTACTTTGAAAAAAAAAAAAAAAAAGACTAGGACTAAATACAAGAAAACTAACATCTGGTGCAAATTATGCCCTTATCATTTAACCCCATATATTATCAGCTCTAGATGTATACTAGCCAAATCTCATTGGACATAATTTTAATGAAAACAAAAAAAGTTGTAAAACCTTCAAAAATTTACTTGCGTTGCCTGCTCCAAAATTTATTCTCCAACATCTCCACCTTTTTGATTGATTGTTCTTTCTCTTCAAGTAGAGTGTGAAAAGACGGAGGATCAAATGGAGGAGGCATGGTGCATGGCCCAGTATCACTTGGATGCCTCACCATGGTTTCCATCATGTAGGTCTTCTCGAGTCCATCCGGATGAGGACAAGCCATGGTCGCAGAACAAAATTCTATGGCATTTGGAGGTATTGTTGGTTTATATGTTAGTAATTTAGCATAATCGTTTAAGAGATGAAACATATAGTCGTAAATATATTCCATCTTTAGATTTTCGCGGATGAAGTCACTGGAAGCCTTCCCAATTTCCTGGACCTGTTGAATCACAAAGGTTAGTTATCATGTTGCAGGTAGGAAAAGGGTTCTAATCCACATTGACCAACTCTTGTATCAGATGGCTATATTACTTGCAATTAAACTATCTTTCAGATAAAGAAATCTTTCGTAAAAATTCATGCATGGGGAAAGATTGTTGTATATAAGAGAAGAGAAAGAAAAATTAGAATGGCAATCACCTTCTGTTCGTGTTTATTTCCCCAACCAACAGCAAACTTTATGGATCTGCACATGTCATTGATCTTGATAGGCCAG
Source organism: Papaver somniferum (assembly GCF_003573695.1). Lineage (NCBI taxonomy): Eukaryota > Viridiplantae > Streptophyta > Magnoliopsida > Ranunculales > Papaveraceae > Papaver > Papaver somniferum. The sequence continues at coordinate 11,933,220 of NC_039358.1, forward strand.
TAATGTTTCAGAGGCATTATACCTCTCGTGAAGAAATCATAGAATCGGGGTTTAACCAGCAGTGTGAGAGAATCACAAGCTAAAATGTACTTTTGGCTTACAGACCAAGCCCATCCTTCAATATAGACCTTGTATCTATTAACAACATTGCCAAGAAACTTAATTAGTTAGTTCCATGAAACAACCCAAAGACATGAACTGATATGGAATGGGAACTTTGATATATTTTGTATGACCTGTGAGTGCATTGATTTGCTAGATTAGACTTCTGGAATCCATTTTGAGACTCACTACCCCAATCCTGTAGATGCAACGTCTACTTATTAGTTGGCATTTATAGTAACCATAACAGTTCATAATGTATCTCATGTATATTACATTATATATGAGAATTCATATATTTAGATTTTGCAGTATGATATACCCGTCGTTGAGAACAAATTAATTTTGGCACGTAATATATAAGTTAATTACCTGTTCATAAAGTCGAGCACCCCAATCTTGTTTATCTGAGACATTGCACTTGATGAGATCCTTCCTAGAGTAACCTACATCAGTGTTTCCTTTCCAGTAAGCGTAAGGTTCTCTTTCTGTCCATTTGAGCTTCATATTTTCCTCTTTCATCTCCTCTAATAGTGTATTCCATGGTTTTATATTAATCTCAGGCCTGTAAAGAAATAACATAAACAGATATTAACAAATTTTACATCCTATGAGACGATATCTGATGTTGTTCAGGCAAGCATTAGTTTAGCAGAACGGGTAAAGAACAATTACCAACCCCAGAAGGACCAGTCAGGAAAGACGATATCCAAATGAGAGTCATCTGAGCAATAACTAAACAGTGCGGGTGGCGGAACAGTGGAATTGGGTTGCATATATAAACTAGACTCAATGACCGGAGGGTCATTGCAGTCGAACAACAAATCCAAATTGGGCAACCTACCAGGATACCTCTTCATAAGTTGTAATATTCCCCATAGATTCAACGTATCTCTCGATTGATAAGCCTTCCCATAAGTCTCCAGATAAGCTTTACCATCAACAATTACTAATCTGAAGTTTGCTGTTCTCCTTGCACGCATTATCATATCGTTCGAGATTCCTGTCTTTCTCCATGGAGATAGGTCTTCATGTATCCAGCGAAAATATTCAGGGCATACTTCGGTTGATGATTTGTAAGTTGACGAAATTGATGTCTCTGAACTACTTAAAGGACAGGTAAGAGTCAGGTTTCCAAACAAGCAACTAACTGGAGGGGTTTTTGTTCTCTTTGTGGCTTTTGAGGTTACTCCTTCCTTTTTGCTGAAACTATTTGTGATCATAGACTGCAAGAGTGAACATAACACATGAGATTTGTATATAGAGGGAACTGAAAAAAATACCCATTCAACAATGTTCATATAAAAAAATACATATAAAGTCGGTTATTTTTCCTTTCCACCTAAACCAAAATGCACTTTGTCATTATTTTTCCATAATGCATGCATAACTTCCAGAATGCTCCGCTAGGTGTTGTAAAAAGTAATTTTTATGGCGATTGTTGCTTAATTAGCCTCATTTGATACGACACAATTATTATATGGTTCCGGATCATTCTCATCATTTATTACAGACTGAATAGCATGCATCACAAGTAGGTGATTCCATGACTAATTCATTCTTGTTAAGACCGATGGTTAACTTAGAGATGACACCATTTAATAAGATGAAACAAAAAAGTTCTCTGTAGGCATAAATATATAAACTTGCCAATATCTTTTATAATCCCTATACTATTTATGGAGGTTAGCCCCCCGTTCAACACAACACATTTATTAGTATTTTTTGTGAAATAAGGTCTAGTCTTTTAACTTTTTGTAACTTAAACTACGATCATTGGTATCATCAATTTACCACTGCATTACAGTTGATTTTACCAGTGTAATACAACGACAATGGTGTTCATATTCTTTTATCATAGACTGGTTATGTGCTAAATGCGTTAAAAGCCAAGGGAGGTATTTTATGTGCAGTGTGCATTGCTAGCGTATTGGAATTTGGAAATAAAGAAAGAAAAAAAGTAGTAATAATAATAATACTTGGAAGACAAAATATGATCTAGTCCAAAACTGAGTTTGACCAAATCGGCATTAATTTAGGTCAAACTATCTCGTTTGCAAACCCTTCACATCTACAACCGGCGCTTCTATAATGGTGACTGCTTCCGACAATAATGAGGCGTCCCACGATTTTTTGAGAGATTCTGGGATGGGAAAAATCAACCTAACCAACCAATAAGAAGCTAACAACATGACGGGCTATACGTCACTAGCAAGTTAAAATCTAGAAATGATTGTTAAATCACCCTATAGTCAATAAAATATGATGCCACATGACCAATTATATCCTTGGCCACAAGTGAAGGCTGATCCGCCATTCCAAAACATTTTCATGAAGTTGTTCATACTCTACGATTTCTAGATGGATAATCACACATTAGATATACTTCAATTCATCAACCTTGCATATCCTAATAAGAAATGTTTTCAGCCTATACACTCAACAAAGACGTCAATATTGTAAACAGAGAAGAAGTCATATATTAAGTAAAAACATCTTGTTATGAAATCCTAACTAATTTTTGCTAAACAAACTCATTCTAAGCTTCCTCGAGCTAAGGCAGCTAAATAGTTTCGGCGGTTGTGAGAATGAGTAGATAAACAAGAGTAGTTACCAACTCCAAGTTATAGAAGTGAATGTTTATGATAGGATAAAGATGAGTAAAACAGAAGAAAAGTTAACAAAAACGCAGATAGAAGAGAAAGAGATAGCTTACAACATCAAGTTGGAGATAATAAATGCAAAAACCAACTGAAAGAATGAAGAAGAATAGAACCGTTGAAGTTATTATTTTTGTTGTTGCCATATTTCTTTGTTATTACTTTATGATCGATGATTTGTACCGGCACACTCCCAATCTTCCATGCAACCTGATTTCTGTCTAATTTGTGTTTGAACTAACTGTTCGTGGTACCTCAGAAACATCTCATCTAAGAACTTTAGTTTACCCTCTCACCAAAAGTGGGTTGAAAATGGGAAGTACAACAAGAAAAAAAAAATAGGGAACAGAACTCTAGGAGGAGGAAGGGGGCGAGTAATGAAGTATAAACTATGATAAACTAAATTAGGTGTGGAAAAAAATCGTAAGACTCTAAACCAACGAGAAGTGGCCAGCATATAAAAGGGGATCTTGTAACATGTAACTCCACCAAACTTTGGCGCAAGATTGCGTGATACGTTCTATAAAGTTGGGTCCACTCTTCTGATATATATTAAAGGAAAAATACGGTGTAGTTCAAAGTCTCGTACCAATATACTAGTTAGTACTAACCCATTTAACTAGTTATAAATTAGTTCTTTTTTGATAAAAAATACATAAACAATTTTCCTTCCTGATTTAAAATGTAGTGCAAATATTTACAGTTAAGTCCAAAATGACTCATGATGATGTTAGTAATTTTAAATAATATAAATATTAATTAAAAATATATTATCTTTCAAATCGCACATCCAAAATTCACAAACTTTATATATTTGGAAAGCTTTTTCCGAGATCTACGAAAAGAGTATTCATATGACTATATAGTTTTCTTTTTTAATTTTTTTTAATTCACATTGGTGTACACATCTGCAAAAATCAGGAAATCCAACATCAATGATAGCCAGACTGCCACTCTAGTCTATAAAGACCAACAAAAATATCACCACGCAAAGTTTTAGTCAGATAATAGCTGGATTTGCAGATGTTGGTTTAGCACTCAACCTGTATCGAGGATAAGACGATAAAACATAAGAAATTGTGGGTTGAAAAAGAAGGGATTAACCTTTCACCAGCAACCATATAAGAAACAAAGCAAGAAAACAATCAAAGTAAAAAAGTTAGTGAGTTACTGACTTAAAAAGACACAATCTATTTGGGTCTACAGAACAGGCCATGTATACAGAATACCAGCCTACAAGTACGTACAAATCTACAAAAAATAACAAAGTAGCACATTTATTCAAACAAACACAATCCCTGCATGGTTCAGAATAGCATACATAACCATGGTTCAAAGTACATACAAATCATCACAGAGAATTTCATTGTAAAAAATAGGCATGCATCTATAAAGATAACTGAACGCTCACCATGGTTCAGAATAGCATACATAACCTTCTCCGACATGGTTGATACTCTATATATTACAAACACATAAATAAAAAAAACATATACGATGTACATTAAAGTGTACATGGTATATGAACAAAAACATATACTATTGTACAGACATGTACAGCTATACAGAAATCCTAGCAAATTCAACGTCCATACAACTAAACATGACATACATCCGTGAGAAAGAACAATGGTGTACAACTATGTACACATCTATAGAAGTCCAGAAACAAGATACTACACTTAAAGATAAAAATCTATGCAGTTGCAGCATAAGCTAGTCAAGTCAATCTGTGCAGCATAAGCTTTTTTACAGTGCATCAGTAGGCATCTATGCATCATAAGCCTATCAAATCAATCTTTTTCTCATTTGCACAAATTTGTACACCCAAGTTACTTATGCAATAATAAGCTTATGAAGTCATTTTTTCACATTTGCACCAGATTGTACACCCTGTTTATAGTTTACGTATGTGAACCTGCTCGCTCTATGCTACATTGCTATTTAATAATTATAATCTTCCTAGAAAGAATGTACACCCTATAACAATCTATAGTAGTTGAAAGTAATGGATGATACACATCTTTGGTACTGAACTAAATGAAAGTGAAACCTCGTGGCTCTCCTCGCTTAGCACCACGAGTGTGCCATAAAAAATTATCTGACTCGATCCTTCCATAAGGAGGAAAGTATCTTGATCAAGACTAACCTATAATTAGGAATACAAATTCAGCGACTATTAGTATTAGTATAAAGGGGAGGAGGGAGGGAGGGATACATACTCGGTTATTCTTTGAAAAAGATTACCGATGTATAGCCTTCTTTCGATGGACACTTCTCTAGACATGATGATCAGCAATGGTGAGAGAAAAACAGTGAGCAACAATGGTAAGCAATAGTCGTGACCGAATTTTCCCCTTCATCTGAAAGAAATCAATACCATTATGAGTATTAGTTTGTTAGATGAAAAGTTTCAACACTGAAATAGAAGCAAAGATACGAACATACACTAAATAAGATAAATAAAATTGTAAGCATATTCCATCATCAACTTTTTCAAATCCAAAAGCATGACAATCCCTGGTAAGCATCATTTGTTGTTACTAATGAGTACTAGCGATGACACTACAACAACTATGTACACATTAACAATGAACAAGTGTACAACTATGTACACATTAACTATAAACATGTGTATAATTATGTATACATTAATATTCATCATGTGTACAACTATATACACATACGCGACACACATCGATGACTTGTAGTTTGGGTAAAGCGGAAAGTGATAATGCTAATGATGCTGATATCTACCTTGATTTTATAGAATTATATAACGTTTATGACAAACGGACCAAAAAACCCCAAATGTGAAATGAAAAATAGAAGAAACAAACATAAGAATGAAGAAACCACAAAAGGAATCCCCATAATGCAGGTGTCAACTGAATAGTGGAATTGTAGAAGCTTTACAGATCGTCACTATCAAACTTACAGATACAATGAATATGTAGAATGTTTAATGATTGAAATGCGTTAAATTTATAAGCGAGAATTCTCAAGTCTGAAGCAGAGTTCTGACAAGATGATATAAATTAAAATTAAAAAAAAAATTGTCAAATCACGAAGAAAACCTAAATTTGCTCAGATCATTTCTTAACTAAGTTAAAATGAATATGTTCTTCTTTTCTAGAGAACGTGGATGGAAGCTCAAGGGTGATATGATTCGGATTTTAAATAACACCCATATGCATCTTAAAATCAAGAGGTGTACAATTATGTTCACATTAACAATCAACAGTGTACAACTATAATCACATTAAAAACTCAACATGTGTACAATTGTGTACACGTTAAGAATCATCATATGTACAAGTATATGCACATTAAAAATCAACTTAAATCAACATATATACAATTGTATACAGGATAAGGATTTAAATTACTTATATCGTTCAATGCTAAGTCTCATCTTTATATGGCAAGAATTGCTTCTTTTTTTTTCTTTTTTTTATATGATATGGGACGAATTAATTGATCATCATAATAGTCTAATCGTAATAAAACTAACATGTGTACAACTATGTACACATGTATACCCAAAACATATAATTCATGTGTACAATTATGTTCACATTAACGATTAATAGGTGTACAACTATGTATCAAATAAAAACAAATATGTGTACAATTATGTACATATTAAAATCGACATGTTATGCACATAGTTGGTAGCGTGTACCGGTGATGAACCGCAAAAAGGCCAATTTGGATGTTATTATCAGTATCCAAATCTTCTTATAAATGATCATGAATACAAACAATTATGAAATGATAAGAAAAATATTATTACCATAGATGACGAGCCTATGGAAAGAAATCAACATAAGCAAACAGATGTCGGCAGTTACCTTGCTAAAAAGTAAACTTATGAATTCAAGACCGGATCTTTTTCTGGGAGTAAGGGACTCGCTGCAAATAAAAAGAAAAATAAATTCTCAACACTCAACACCATAGCTAGAGGATTTGCCTAGTCCTGCAAAGAGAAAAGAAGAAAAAACGTCTAAATAACTAAATTTACAATTTACATTAACAAAACGTAAGAGACAAAATCCATACGAGTTGTCCGCAACTGTTGGGACTTATCATCATTAAAAAATTCAAACGGATCGATCCATTTCATAGTCAACTCTACCTGTCCAGCAATATCTGGAGCAAAATCGTGGATAGGTTCATACAATCCTGATCCCTGAAAGAAAATAAAGTGTAAATAAAACAGCTATAGAAAAAATATAGACACTAGACACATTACTTTAGAGGAAAAACAGGTTAGGGGCTTGGCTGTCTTTTTTTAGTCACAAACTAAAACACATAAAATTCTTACGAGATTCATGACTTTATCGAGTCACAAATTGAAGATGATGGAAGCATTCCTATACTTCTAGTAAGCATTGAAGCCTCATCGGACAAAATATCGCCGAAGACGTTGTTTTTCACAATAGTATCAAACTGTGTCATGCAAATCAGTAATGCATAAGGTTAAAGAGCAACAAAATATAGAGATACGTAGATCATGGAAGCAGAAAACAAATTAACTTCCTCCTAAAATTTCTCATATCTTCCGTCTTTAATTCTTTTTCATGCATCGCTAGTTCCCTTTTTTATAGTTGCTCCAAGCAATAACATAATTTCATAGTATAACATAAGAAACAAAAATGATATATCATTCGATTTGTATCACCATCTCACATATACAGTTCCTACCAACATTAGTAAAGCAACTTATCAAGAAATTATAAAATAATATGATTTCAATACATTTTCAATCCCGGTTTCTATAAACTGACAACGGCTGAGATTAAGAACTACATTGCAGAAAAAATCGCAAATTCTCAAGCAAATTGAAAAAGCAGGTGACAATAATTTATGCTGACTAATAGATATTTTATAGAGGATTTTTTTTTAATCCAAACTAATGAACTTGAACTTGCTCTATGTATCCAACATAAGCAATCTTTTTCTGAACAGTGACATAGAAAAAATATTCGAACAAATTGAATTAATAAGTTTTGAAACTGTTTTTTTCCGGAATCGATTTAGAGATCGATAAATTAATGATAAACTTACTTTTCAGATCGATTACAAAGATGAAATCCAAAAATTAATTTGATGATATTAAATCTCATCAACGTTACGTTTTCCCTCGATTTGAAATTAATCTTCAATAAAAACGATGATGACGATTAAGGCTTGAAATCGTATTGAATCGATTGTTTGATTAATTCTCAGATTTATGTTTGGAAGTTGAAAATATCGAAATTAGTTTTTAGGATTTGTTGGAGAATGAGAGAGCTCCTAATAAAAGAAAGTGAACAAATAGAAAATGAATTTTAAGAAGTGATATCACGTTAAGCTGGTGGGGTACTTTTGTCATAAAAAATAACGATTTTGGACTGAATCGTTTATAAAAGGATTAACCCGTTTTAGATTGGGTAGATTTGGACTAACCAGTACTACGACCGAGAGGGGTGGACTAGAGCGTCCAAAGCCACCAAAAAAGGGATTAAGTGTCAATTTCTACATAACTTCCTATCTACTCCCGGTAAGCATAACGAGAAAGTTCCAAATTTATTCTCGTTGTAAAGGTTTGAATAAAAGTTCTTTTTGTAAATTAATTCCGTCCGCGAGTTATAAACTTATAACCTAAAGGTGTCACATCCATCAAAACAAAAGACCATTCATAAAAAATCCATCAAAACAAAAGTAAAAAAAAAACCGAAAAACAAAAGTAACATAAAAATCCCAAAGAATTTGATGAAACCATAAAATTTGATGATACTAATTTTAAAATTTCGTGTTTTTGTATCAATTTTGTTTAAGATGGAGTTTCGATGGGTCACAATATTTGAATGGGGTTTTTGTACCACAAGTTTGGTCATCTTGGATTTTTATGACTTGTTCTGCAATTAATTATATAATTGGATTTGATGGATTAAATTTAGCAGTTGAACAGTTGGGGCAATCCAACTGGATAAGTTCAGATAGGGTTTGGATCTGACTATCATGTATCAAAAAAGAAAAACAAACTCAATATTAGGTCATCCTAAAAATTTGTACCAGTTCAGTTGTGTTATTGGATTTGATAGGTTGGGCCTTGTAGTACGGTCAGTCCAATTGACTAGGTTCGATTAGGAGCCTAGTTCCAGGTAATGCATAGAAAAAGGAAAAAAAAAAGAAGTAAAAGGAACACATAGAAAGTTATAGATATGAAATGAAAATATAAAATATACAATCATCCAAGATAGTATGATAAGGACCAATAGGTGTCTAGAAGATGTCAAAGGACCAAATCACCCTTAATATTAAAAACATGAATTCAATTTCATTCCAACAGTAAAACTTAAACTCATCCATCAATCTTCAAAATTCATCTTCAAAATTCTGAAAATTATATGATGAAATCAAAAGAAAAATCAAGGTGAAATAAAAAATAAAAAATTTGTGGCTACGAGATTTGAGAATAGATATGATCCTGTACCCACTCTAATATCCAATATGACCTCTTCATAGGTTAACGATTTTGACGATTTTAATTCAACTACCTTGACGGCTAGTATTGGTAGTTATCTTCCTAGGTTGAGTATTGTGACGGCTTTTCATCTTTAAAAGTAACATTTAGAGGTATTCATCCTTATACCTTACTGACTACTGTTGCAATAATTAAGACCGTCATGTTTGTAAAACTTGAACCTTAACGATAAATAACTGCCATAAAACGATTTTTCTATGTGCACTTTTTCTATTAGTCGGAACGCTTGTTTTACATGTAACCATGACGATCCTGTTTATAAGATTTTTAGTCTCGGTGTTTGGAATTCTCAACCTCGATGACTATAATGTAGTCGGCAGGTTATGAAATTAATCCCTTGTTGATTAATCATGCATATGTAAAACTTTTCCTTATATGTCAAAACTCATTTAGTCATCATCATTATTTATCACCAACATGCCGGCTAATAATGGTCGTAATCTTCCATATTTATCGAACTTGTCGCCTTTTCATACTGTAAGTTCTGAAAGTGTTGATTTCTTCTGTAATTTTGAGAATGAAACCGTTAAACATCTTCTCATACCCATTTTTATAAGTGTTTGGCTAGTGTGGTTTTATTTCCGTTACAACCAAAATTTTCGAAACAATTTTTGTTTCTCAAAAATCTTCTAACATAATGCATAAATTCAATCTAACTAAAACATAATTTCATAACTTTTAATCTTACTAACTAATTTAACTAAATTACTTAAGTTAAACAAGTCTAGTAGTGCTAACTAAACAAGAGCAGGTTAGTGACTTTCAAAAATATCTGGCTACGAGGCTTTGGTTTTGTTTGAAGGCGCAATTAGGAGTCACTAAAATGAAATTAAACACCTTCTCATATCACACAAATCTTCCAAAGTACTTCTTTTTCATCTAATCAAAATATATTATTTGAAGTATCCCCAAACACACTTGGATAAGAGGTACTTCAATTACTTCATATATTTTTTTTTGTTGAGTATCCTCCACTTTGTGGGGACATTCCCCAGTTGTGCCTTCTTTTATTTCCTAGTGATTTTAATTTATTTTATTATAGGTATATCCCAATTTACCTGAGTATACACTAATTTCGTAAGTTTAAATAACACAAAATTGGTCAAAAAGACCAAAATCAAAAATTCCTGGGTGAAAAAGACATCTAAATTTTGATACTGTTTAAATGGAAAAAATGTAAAAAATTGTCAGGATGTAAATAGTTTCATCCTACCCATTTTCAAATATTTTTTTATTTTTAATTTACATCAGAATGCATCCAGATTCATCCTCCCTATTTTTTAAGTTTAAGCCGGGACGAATCCAGTTTCATCCTTGCTATTTTTTTTGGTGTCAATTTTACTCATACTAAATTTTGCTCGTCCATTTAAACCATGTTTTAAAAATATTTAGACAAATAACCTATTTTCCGTTTAAATAAAAAGAAAAGTCAAATTTATCTTGTCGACGTTTTAACAAAAAATAATGGAACACTAAAATTATGGAGCACTAAAGTATGATCTAGCACAAAACTGAGCTAGACCCAGACAACTTGTTTTCCTTTTACTAACCCTTCTCACATCCATCTTGCACCTGTGAAAAGATCTGAAAGGGAAATCCTACACAGTGGATACCGACGGCTTCATAGACCCGACTATTATTACATGTCCCACTTTTTTGGTTTTCTCTTGAAGAAGAGTATCAAAATCAAATTAGCCAATAAAATGCAAACAACATAACATAGGTACGAGTCGTACGACAGTGTTAGACAACAATTAAGTTAATCAATAGTCAATCTTCATCAAAAAAAGTCAATCTTCATTAAAAAATAATTGTCAATCCAATACGTGTCAAGTAAAGAAAGACCCCCTCGTCGTGAAAATGCATCTATCCATTTTCTCAACAAATTCATTGTTATAGAGTATCTCCAATAGAATTTGGGTCTCTAAAAATATTGGTGCCACATATAACATAAAAAACTCTCTTCAATGATAGTTGGATAGTCAAATATGAACATAAATTGGCAGTTTGAATTTGGATGAGAATATGTAAATATAAATACTCCAATTCATACCCATGTCATATATTTATCTGTTTAGAATTATTTTGACCAACACTTTAGATTATGTAATCTATAACTAAATGACATTTGTATTAAAATAGATTTACATACATCTACCACCGGAGATGCTTATCAAAATAGGATTCTATTCATACATAATGTTTATTAAATGTCTAATTTTTAGATTTTCACATGGGATATATAACGAGACATCATTGAAGATGCTCTTGGACGAATTTGAAACCTGACCAAATTGGGAAAAGATTTTGATCTAGCGCTGCTAGATCAAAAATGATCTAGAAGCACTAGGAAGAAGCATGTGTCCAATTATAACGTCAGCTAACCCATTCTTTTAACTTCAGTTATACGTGAACATATTCAGCCGTATTTCAAATTAGCTCCGAATTTTTAGCTTACATATACTTACTGTCAAACCGTTTTTAGCTACGGTTGTATTTTTTTCCATAAAATTGGTCAAAAAGATCAAAAGTAAAAATTTCTGGGTGAAATAGATTTTTAGGTTTAGATATTGTTTATATGGACAATAATAAAAAGAAAATACTGTTTAAATAATCAATTTGGATATTTCACCCAAAAAAAAAAGAAAAGAAAAAATATAGGTTCTACCTAAAATACCCTATGACCTTTTAAACCCCTTTTTTCAAACAATATTCTCCTCTTCGTGAAGAAACAAAACAACTTCGTCAGGTCTTCAATCTGGTACTTAAACAAAACAACCCCTTAATACAATGTGGTGTTCAATCTGGACTAGGTCCTTGGGGTTTTCTGCATTTGCGGTTTCCTCGTTAACAAAATTTCTGGTGTCTGTGTTATTTCTATTCTGCATTATATTTTGTTATATAATTGAAATATCACAGATTATGTGTTAAGATCAATCAATTAGAATATTCAACCTTTGGTTGTTGATTTAAATTGATTGACACATGGATATTAGTCTTTGGTACCATCCAAGTTTATCTCTCTAGTATTTGATAAAGACTTGCAGATTTCCATTTGCTTGAGTAAAGATCAAATCGAGAGATTGAGATATTAACTCTTTGATATACTTTTATCTAGATTGAGTATGATTGTCTAGTTGATTATCTACAAAAATATATTGGAGTTGGTCCATACAGATTGCTAATCAAAATATTTGGTGAGGTTGTTAGACCCCTGATTTTTCTGTTGGGACAAATACAATCCCTTGGAATAAATTTCTTCAAAGCGTTCAATTCCTTCATAATCATCTTAATCGCCCATTGCGATACATAGAGATTAATTCCTCAGATCCAAGGCTATCCAAATAAGTAGTGTCCTTTCTAGATCGATTAAATTCAAAATCCTCATTAACTCTATTGAGATCACGATTAAAGTACTCATCCATATCTTGAAAAATCACAACAACAACACCATATCACCCATTTAGCCTTCTCTTGAACCGAAAGTGAGATGACTCCACCATGCTTGTGGCTTGGTTGCCATAATTTTTATGCTACTTACCCATGCACTAACAAATTTTTTCTTGTGAGGATCCAATATTTCATTCTTCAAATACGTTATCATCTCCAGGTAGCTTTCCCAATTGTCAAATAGAATACGCTCCTTTACAAAATACATTCCTTTTGTGGTCGACCATGTCAACTTGTCTCACTCTTCTTGGAATCTAGCCCATATAACCGCGGTTACTTTGTCATCTTCAACAAATTTCTCTTTAGATTCTTATCGTTTATCCACCGGAAGTTTCTTAATCATCTCCATCACGATTTTCCTTGGTTGTTAAATCATATTCTTGCAATTAGTTTGCACATTGTTCCATAAATGAAACGTGAAAAGATGATGATGTGTGTCGGGAAAAACACGTTCTATCGCCCACATCAATGATTGCTCCTTATCCGTGATCAATACCTTAGGAGTATAACCTTTTTGGTACAATAAATTTACCTTTCCTAATGCCCACAAATAACTCTCCTTCGTCTCGTCTCTCAATAAACAAAAACCGACACTAAATGGCGCCTTTATAGATGTTTTCCCCACAAAGTTCAACATCGGCATATTGTACTTATTCATTTTATAGGTGCAATCCATGAAAATTATTTGATAGAAAAATATCTCCAACCTTACGAATTCCGTATGAGTAATGAAAATATGTATCACCTCCTTTTTTTTTTTCATTTACGTCATAGGCAACCGAGTAGTTTGATTTTTTCGCCAAATACAATAGTTGCTGCATAAGTAGTTTATCTTCACATTCCTCATTCCTAATTTTTTCTCTTTCATTGTAGATGGTAGACAAGATGAATGTGTTATTTTCATTTAATACCTTCACACTAGCTAGAATATCAATAGGTCTTGTTCTTTTTTTTTAATCAACACTTTTACTAGCTTCTTTTGTTCGGGGTTGAACCTTGCCGGATAAGGATGATTAAGCAAACTCTTCGGGATAGGATGGTTATGATAACCCGATTTAACTTCACTAAAATACCACACATTCTTTTCTTAGTTGAAATTAAATTGAAGTTTACAAGGACACCGGTCTTCTTTGTATGAATAACTTTCTTTTTCCTCGAGGTCTTTGGTTGATACTCATAAACTTTTCTTTGATGACTCTCATATTTCCCATTAGACTCGCAAACCATTTGAGCTATATTTTTGAACTTGCTTATTTTGGACTATGATGCACTTCTTCTTCAACCCTTGGTCTCGAGCCCACTTCTTTGCATCCTTTATATCTTCCCATTCAAAGTTGTTGGCATAGTGAACCCTTGTATCTTCGGAAAATATATCCATAGCTGCAGGTTGATCTTCCATTGGTTTAGGTTGAAGATCGAGCTACAAATATGAAAAATATAGAAAAATTAGAAAAATATGCATCTGGAAAAACAAATATACGGTTTGGAAATCAAAATGTAGAAACCGTATAGGGTGCGGAATTCAAACTGTAACAACCTATACGACGTGGAAAACAAACCGTAAATGTGTCGTATATTACCATTGGATTATCTACGGTGTGTATTTATCACCGTATAACAATGAACGTCATTTAATGTTTGCATGCACCTACAGTGGTTTTCCACACCGTATGTGGAGATACGGTTTGGAGTTCATATTTCCAAACCATTGAGCTGGGTTCAAAAGGACGTCCGGTTTGTAAACTTCATCTTTCCAAACCGTATAATACTTACGGTTCAGATTTGGGGGTTTCAAAAAAAAAAACAAAAAAAATCCAACTTTCTACATACTTCATGCGATTAAAAGCAAAAAAGTTGTTTTTTGAGTTAAGTTAGAGGTATACCTCACTCTGTTGAGCATTTGGTTCTTGATATTCATCTTCTTTGGGTTCTTCAAATTCATAATAGTGTTCATGTTCTTCATGTGGTGGTTGAGCTTGTGGTGGAGTTAGAAATTCTTGATTATCTGTAAGAGTTAGAGGATTTTTTTTTTGATTTGGTGGATGAAGATTCACCTACCTCACTAATCTTACTAGAGCCACTTATTTGGATCGAGAAAACCTATATTTATAGGTTTTTCTCAAACTTTTTCTTCTTCCTTCACTAATCTTGATATTTTGCTTTTCAGAAACTAACTATAAATCAAGTAATTCATAGAGGGCATTTTAGCCAATACATACAATAGTTGGATAAGGGTATTTATTGGTTACTATTTGAAAACCCATGTTTTGTCATTTTGTGAGCCCTCAAAACTTTTTCTTGGAACTCCTATAATAGGTTTCTTTTGAAACCTGGCTTGATTGGGGTTTACCCAAATTAATTAGGGTATACCTAATGAGACAAAAGCCATGACATTTTGAAGTAAAACAGGCCACCCCTTAACCTTGTATTTTATAAATGGCTAATATACCCTTGTTTAATTAGCACTAAAAATTCTGATTAGGTTAATTAATCGAGTTTAGCTGAATTAATAATGTAGATTAAAACTTATGAATTTAAGTTATCAATTTTTTTTTGATTGAACTCATGTGGGAAGATTTTTGATGAAAAATTTGTTTTGAGAATTCTTTTTGCAACGAAAATGAAAACATAATACCAAATCACTTCTAAAAAGGAGATTGCAAAGCTGATGTGTGAAATCATACTCAAAATTAAAGAAGAAATCAACACTTTCAGTTCTGAAAATATGAAAAGTAGGCAGGGTCGACGAATGAATAACATGCCGACTGTATCTGGCGGGCAAGGTATACGGATGAATAACATGCAGACTATATCCGCCGGGAAGGTCGGTGAATGAAGAAGATGCTGACTTTATTATTTTTGACACATATGAGACTGTTGTAAATGTTACACTAGTCGGCATCTTATTGATTTTTTACCTTGCCGACTACCTTATAGTCGGCAAGGCGACAAAAAATACCTTACCGACGATAGGATTTTTGACATACAAATAAAGGTGTTACAAATGCATAATTAGTCGACAAAGTTTTAATTTCATAACCTTGCTGACTAAACTATAATCAGCAAGGTTTAAATTTTCGAGTTCTTAGTCGGCAAGGTATAAGGATGAAGACCGTGCCGAACCTGTAAATATTACTTTCAGAAACAAAACTCTTTGAAAAGTCGGCATCCTATTCATCCTATAAGCTTGCCGACTAAAAATAAATACGAAAAGTCGGCATGCTCGACAAACAAATACCATACCGACCGTGTAGCTACAATTCAACAATTTCAAATTTTCTGATCTAATTTGTCATTCAAATAACAAAACAAAGTACTAGAGTGAGTTTGAAAGGATTAATCGACAATAAAAAAAAACAAATAAGCGACTATATTTTTTCATTTAAAAACGATGAAATATAAAATATGAGAAAGGAATTGATCATTAGATTGATGATGAAGAAGAAAAGAAATTAATAAGGTTTTGATCTAAAACCTAAAATGGATGGCTTTGGTTATTATTTGGAGAAGGGTAATTAAGTAACTTTCAACATATTAGGTGCAGGGTAATTGGGAGCCAAATGGGTATACCCAACTAATCTGGATATGCCCCAATTGGCCAGATATTGAAATGCTCAGTTTTTTCTATTTTCTTTTAATATTGGGTAGTACAATATTTTATGGAGTCTAGACTATATTTAAACTCCATCAAGTTGGTTCGGTGATTACCTATTGGTTTGGGAACCAAATGGGTAGTACAATATTCTCAATGGTTCTCTTGAAATGCCTAGTCCGGTTCCAAAAAAAGTTCCTCACGGCTTCTGTTCAGGTGAATGTCCAAAGAAAAAAATACAGTTTAGTCCAAAAATACAGTTTAGTCCAGTCCGAATCAACTAGGTATAAATTAGTCCAAAATATAGGAAAGTAAATTAATTATCTTTATTATTTACAATTTAATCCAAATATTTGCAGTTTAGTCCACAATGACTCATGATGATGTCAACAATTTTAAATAATATATAAATTATTAAAAAATAATTTATCTTTCGAACCCCTAGTCCAAAATTCACAAATTTTATATATTCGGAAAGCTCTTTCCGAGATCTATAAAAAGAATACCCATATGACCACATAATTTTTTTTTTTGTTTTTTTAGAATTCTAATTTACACTGTGTACAACTACGTACACCGCTGTAAAATCCAGGAAATCCGGATTTGGCTCATAAAAAGCATCAACTTGAGTTTGTTCTTGAGTTTGAGTTTGTGTAAAATCATTCTCATAATCTAAGAAATCAGCTATTTGAGAATCATTGTTGTAGTTGATATGTATTTTCCTAGGTTTTTTGTATGAAGAATGACCTTCCTCATCCTCCATTGAATCAATAATTCTTTTTTCTCACTTTCTCCTTCTCTCCTTCTCAATTATTTTTTTCCCCCACCATTATATCATCTACACAAACAAACCTTATAATTCTTAAAATTATTTTAATCTAAACAAAAATTTTAATCACTAATTTAGATTATTAACACTAATACATAAAAAGCATATTTATCATTAAACTTTTTTTGGTTAAGAAGCTTTCTGATTTTGTTATTTAACATCCCTTTTTATCTTCACCTTGGTATGCCTAGAAATTGTTGGGTCTGCCTAAAAACGGACTTCCTCATCTTTACTCGCCCAAAATGGCTATACTTGGCTAATGCCGTGTTCCTATAAGCTAAAACTGGCTAGTCACACCGTTTTAAAACCCCCCAAACTAATTTAGGGTTTTAAATTTTCCATTTCTTTGTGCGAATTTCTTCTTCTGACAAATTCAAAACTAGGTTAGTTGTTGTTAAATTCAAATTCAGGGTCAACAATTGCTTTTCGCGACGAAGGTGTTGGATCAAATAACTCAATTTCAGGTCACTTCTTATCTTCTTCTTTACAATCTCCATTGTTCTTTTTTCTTTTTATTGTGTAGTATCATACCCAAGCCTCGTTGTTAAAAACCCACAGAATCATGTCGAATTTCTGTATATGCTAGCTCTTTTATCGCTATTTCAATTGGTTACTAGACATTTTTCGCCTGGTGAAAAATTTCCTTCCCTTCGTATTCTCGAGGAATCAAATATGCGAGCCATCACTTGGATATCCGGCACTTTCTAAACATAATAGTTTTGCGCAGAACTTTATTTTTGCTGGTCCCTAGAGTTTTAGATTTGCTGTGTATTTTTATTTGCAAGTAGATGTTAAGGAAATGTGAACTATGGGTTAGATAGTAATATGGTTCAGTCTAACAGACAGGTGTTACATTGTTGTTACAGCAGTCGAGCACCCAAAAACTAGTTATCTCTTACCTTATATCTGTGTTATGATTATCTCAAGAACAACTTCACATAAGAAGCTAAGTCATCGTAGAATAAAAGAAACTGATGATCTTCTATGTGCATTTGTGGTCTGAACTCTCTAACTCGTCGTACAGTCGTATCCTGCTATGGCCACGCACTAATCATGTAAAAAACAGGCGGGTCTACTTCAACTGAATATATAGCGAGAACGCCGAGGAGAAGTTAGTTTGAGTTGGCGTCTCACATGAACCATAAAATGAATCGTATAAAAATCATAAATTGGTTTCCAATCATATGCCGCATGCCATGTTCAGGTTCAATTGGGTCCCCAGGTAACCACTAGATATGTTTTCGCGGAAGCAAGGGTGCTGTAGCTGTTTACGTTTTTCAGTTTGCTTCACTTATCTCTGTCTTGACATTAATCAGTGAGCACTCCTTGCTCCAGCTAACCATGTGTTCAGCCACACATAGGCATTCCTTTTCTGTTTCTTAAACAAGCAAACAATAGTATTACTATTATCTAGAAATCAAGTTGTGCTGTAAAGGCAATGATAAAGTTATTATACTTGTACAAATATTGGAGCTGGAATGATTCCTAGTATCTCACTTTCTTTTATGCTTGGTTTGAGACTAGAATCATGTTTGAAACTGATAATCAATATTGCATTTGTTTTTTATGGTACAAGTTAGTAACATGCTTCACAATGTTAGATTTAAGAAAGTAACATTCTTCACAATGTTAGATTTAAGAAAGCCGAAAATATCCTGCAAAGATTTAAAAATTCGTGTATATTTATGTAATTTTGTCATCACCCAGCATCCTTTGCAGGATTCCCTCCTTTTTTACTTCAATTCAAAATTTTCTGGTAGAGAGATATAATTGCCATTAACTGCTCTATTTGATTAAGTCAATTTAAAGAATGTTGGTTCTTATTTCTTGTAGTCCACGATTTGTATGTATATAACGAAGTAAGAGCCTAAAACTCTATCTATATCTTGATGCAGCTGATTAGATGTAATTCAGTCCAAATTACACCCCACCAAAGTGTTAAGAGAATGCTTTTGTACTTCCAAATTGTGCTTAGACTGCTCAAGGGAATAAATCCTAAGCATATTGTGCACTAATGGTGTTGCTTTTCCTTGGGTTAAGCTTAAGCACCATCTGCACATGTTGTAGATGTGTATTTTTTCTGCATATGAAATCTTTTACTTGTTGTATATGTAACAGCTTGTATCCATTTTCCATCGATCTTATTCTTGTGGTTTCCTATTTCAGTTACAAGACTGGTTCCGAAATAAGCGTCTAGCTGGACCAGATAAAGTTACTAACTCTCCTCTTATTACCCAAATCAAGAGGTTTCTCTCAGCAAATGTGAAGACTATTTTGACAACTCTCAAGGTTTTCTCTTTTCCTTGTATGGATAAATAATTAATTTGGCATTCCATCTATTGTTTAGCATCATTACCCTTAACCTGCACCTTCTTTTTAACATCTCTGCGGTTATGTTTTCGATTCAGCATAGCACATCAACTTCATTATTGTAATGAGAATGTTTTCTTTTAGGATTTGCATTGGTGTCATTTGTCATGTAACCTCAGTAAGTGTTTAATTAGGATACAAAGTAAAACTCAAGATATTACCTTGTGCAGACAAGTAAACTTAGGCAGGCACTTTTCTGAACGAATACTACGAAGTAGATGGAGATGGAATATTGATGATAGTAACCTCTTAGTCAATTTGGATATAGCTCATGCCATAGTTGGGGCAATAATAAGATATGGAAATGTAGCTTCAAAGGTTTTATGAAAATTACTGTATTTTCCTGGGAAAATTACATTGATCAGTCTGATTCTAGATTTTATGAAGTAGGTGGTTTTTAAGAGGTAGTTAGTTGTCCCTTCGGGACATCCGATAAATAAAGAGGAATTATTGGTCACAAATTGATTCTTCCTAATCCCGTAATCTTGCACAATATGCATTTGCTTTTTATAATTCTTTATAGAGTACTCCCTCCGTCCACAGAAAGTGGGTCTTTCAGGTTTTCATTGTCTTTCAGTTTTTTAATAAGCAAAAATGAAAAACCTAAAAGACCCATTTTCTGTGGGACGGAGATAGTATGTTAGACTTTGCTTGCCTTTAGCATAGAACAATTGCTTTCATTCCTTACAAAATCTGCTGAAACGTTGTATTCCATCAGCTTCATATATAGTATTTTGGAAGACACGGGTGAACTTCCAATATGGTAGTTTTGTTTGTAGTGTTGTAATTAACCTAGCTGATGTGAGTAGGGTAATAGATAGTTGGTCCTGTTATAATTTTATATGCCAAAATGTTAACTAAGTTACAACCTAACCAGTTCAGTTTTATACCTCAGGCTCGAAATTGGCTGACATTCATGATTTCTCTAGTGTCTTTTGGTTTACTGGTCCCATTATTTATATTGAAATCTCTTATGTAGTTCTTTATTTCCTTTTTTTCTCTTTGACATTCAGTTAATAATTACTCAGGTGGTGTTGTTGAGCTAGAGAGGCTTATATTTCTGAAGTACCTTCTCTTTCAAACCTAGTAGCTGTGCTAGACAGGCTTTGAGCAGCTTCATTTTTTGAGCAGCTTGTTCACCAGGATTTTCTTCACTCTTAAGGCATCCTTGTCTCATTAACGACTTTATTTTATCGCTATCTAAGTTCTTAAGTTAAGATCATTCCTCTTTACCTCCCGAAGTCTCTCACTGTCCATCTCCTGGAATAAGAAAAGAAGTGTAATTCCTTATTTCAGGATATGGAGGACAATTCCAAGCAAATTGAGAACGAGGAGGAAGAAGAAGAATACGTGTTGCTTGATCTTGAAGCTGTTTATGAACAAGTAAACATCCCGCCAAATGCACCTTACGTTCTATCTGGTTTGGATACTTTGAATCCGGTTTTGGTTATAGGCGACAATCTGAAGATGATAGGTTCGTACGAGGAAACTATTGGTACATGCCTCGTGTTCTCAGAAAAAGATGGTGGTCCTGTGGTGCACGAAGAGACGGGACCATCAGATCAAAACCTTTTCAAAGGAGCGTGCATTGTAGATCCAAATCAAACTTCAACCAAGCAAGTAAAACCTGTTGCCAGCCTCCAAAAGATTCTCAAGTTTAGATTACCAACTGAAGAAGATGGCATTCAGAATCCTTTTTGAATTCAAGATATTTTTTTTTTTTTGTAAGGATGTGCTAATCATATGATGGCTGATGGGTAGGAAGTTTTATGGTTTGTGAAATAAATACGGTTATGCTC
>NC_039358.1:11954653-11987981 GCF_003573695.1 Papaver somniferum
AAAAAAAAAAAAAAAAAGAGAAAAAATTATATAAAAGGTACTACCGGAGTACTATCCACTTTTTGAGTTAGTTTGTACTTTGATATGAGTACAAACCCTTACACGGCCACCTGCACTATCTGAAGCTTCCAGGCCTAAATGATCAGCTGCTGCTAATAACTCTAGGATGGGTTTCTAAGAGCGTCCACAGTGGTGCGAGTATAATCAAAGAGACTAAAAAAAAAGACCAAATTTGGGTTTAGTTCGTCATGTGGCGTAGTGGGAAAAGAGTATATTTGGTCGCGCGTTGATAAACATTACGCCTGGGATCAGGCGTTGGTAAAGATAACGTCCGAGTGGGGTGTTGGTAAAGATAACGCGCGAGTGGGGCGTTGGTATAGTATACGCTTCAGAAACAAAAAATAAAAAAAAATGGGGCGGAGGTATAAAGCCCGCCCCATGCAAGTTTCATAAATTGTGAAAGTGGGGCGTTAAGTATATGACCGCCCCATTTCGCGCGTTATCTTTACCAACGTCCCATCGGGCGTACATTATATCAACGCCCCGTTTCAGGCGTACATTATATCAACGCCCCTTGTGTAGCGGACATTATATCAACGCCCGATGAATGGCGGAGATTATATCAACGCCCGATGTGTAGCTGAGATTATATCAACGCCCGACTATAATTGGATTTGGTCTTGATCGCAGACCAAATTTGATCTGGATTTTACTCTTTGATCAAATTTTGATCGATAGTCTGTCCCACTACGCCAGCCTACTCGACTGAAAATTTGGATTTACTTGTCCATTGCAGTTGCTCTAAGAACAGAAATGGAGGAATGATGATTTAGGATTTGACTAAAGCAGTTGATTCATTTTATTTATTTTTTAAAGCAGCGTTAGATTCATGGATACTTTTAACAGGAAGTTCGAGAATATAAAGTGGAACCATTTTGCTTTGGGGTGCACCACCTCTCATCATTGGATTGGTACATTCCCAAATAAATTAGGACCCCTGTTAGCAGCCATGGCATTTTTATGTCCACCTTTTAATGAAAGTTTTAAATTGTGCATTCTTGAAGACCAAAGTCTAAAGCCGCCCCAAGTGGAGTTTATATATATATATATATATATTCTCATCTCCGACAGCTACCACTACTGAAGTTTGTATTTACATATTAAAAATTAGCTACATGTTGCAATATTCTCCTTTCTCAGTACTCACTGCACTGCTCCCTGGTCTATACTTTCCGCCTAATGTAGTTCCTTCTTGATACCCCACCCCTTTCTTCCTGGAGCTTTATTCTCCAGGATTTCGTACTAACCATTTCTGTGTTTCGAACAAAAACAATCCATCTTTTTCTGGAAAACAATCCAAGTAAGAAAAAAAGAATTACTTGATTGATACGTGTCATCAGATAGATCTGAAGGGGGGGATCTCTGGAGTATTCAAGCTGTCAAGTATTTGATAAAGATTATGACAACAACCAGAATAATAACTTCAACAGTTCTATTCTTCTTCATTCTATTCGTTGGTTCATCCATTTATTATCTCCAAATCGACATAGTAAGTTACTTCTCTTTCTCTTATTTCTGCCACCTTTGTTGATTCCTCTTCTGTTTAGTTCTTCTTCAGTCATGTTTATCTGTACATTACTGAGACTCCTCTGGGGATCAAACAAAGTATACCATCTAAAATCATCCTCGGGGATAACTACTATGATGGCTAAGTTCTTCATTGATTTTAACTTGTCGACAATGTAGGACCCCCAGATCATGTAGCAACAATATATTAGTAATTGATAATTTGGTTCCAATAGTCCGAGCTCCAAAGCTGTCGAGCACTGTTGCGTCCCCTCCAAACCCTATACTGTTGAGTAAGTTCTAGGACGTCAGAAGCGACCGCTACAGTGCTTCTCTACATTTGACCGGATTTTCGTTATCCCATCAAACATTGCTCATAGTGAGTATCCGACTAATAGAGAAACATTCCGGATAAGTAAACTTTTTAGTTCGTCTTTGATTGATCTAGAGGGTAGAAATCATATAATTTTGGGTTCATTTTTGTTTTTGTTTTTCTTTAAAAGGTCATTCCTGTACTTGCTAGATGCAGAGTGAGACGTTCGATTCCAATGCCACACCGGTTGCTCTTAGGAATTTTCTTAATTATTTTTTACCATATTATTACACAAAATTGGTCGATTAATCTAGTAACGACAATTTCCGGGTGAAAAAACATGCAAAACTTAATACTGTTTAAATCGACGAGAATGTAACAATAGTCAGGATGTAAACAGTTTCATCCTACCCATTCTCAATTTGTTTTTACATCAGGATGCATCCAGTTTCACCCTCACTATTTTTTAAGTTTAAGCCAGGATAAATCCAGATTTATTCACGTTATTCTTTTGATGTCCATTTCACTCATGCTAATTTTTACTCGTCCATTAAAACCATGTTTTAAAAATATTTGGACAATTAAACCAATTTCTCTTATTATTAAGCTCTGGTTAGACATATAAACGTTGGCAAAAGATAAGCTCAATAATCTAAGCTAAGACCAGTTTGGAGTCTTTGGACTTTTTAGTCTATGATTTCTTGAATTTCTTTAAACTAATTATACAATGGTACTAAAAAAGTAGATAACGTCGTATTTTCTAAGATAATATTGGAAGATACTGATGTTACCATAATATATAGTGTTAAAATCATTCAGCGATGGTATCAGTAATTTAAATTCGGAGCCCATCATAGGAGATTCATAAGCTGGAAAGCTTTTGAAAATATTTGTAAAAAGGATAGTGCCGTGAATTTTCCATTTTATTGTTAAAATAGGCCATGTTATGGGTTGACTTAGTATTATCAATGCAAAATATTCATGCACCAGGAAAAAACAAAATAATTTGCACGACATAGATAACATTATTTATTTCGGAAAACCCAAAACAGTTTTCGGCAGAAATTCATAAGTTAGAGCATCCACAGTGGGCGAGTATAACCAAATTTATGGGATGAGATCCTAACACAGTGGGACGGAGTAAAGATCAAATTTGGACCAAAGATCAAATTCCAGACCAAATATGGTCGCGACCAAATCCCAAATTCTAATATAGTCGGGCGTAAATTTAAAGTACGCTTGATGCTGGGCGTAAATTTAAAGTACGCTTGTTAACGGGCGGAGATTTAAATTACGCCCGATGAAATTTTAATTAAATAAAAAAAAAAAAGGAATGAGGCGGACTTTTAAAGTCCGCCTGCTAAAATTTGCAAAGAATGGGGCGGACTTTTAAAGTCCGCCCGATGGAATTTTAATGAGGCGGACTTTTAAAGTCCGCCTGTTAAAATTTACAAAGGATGGGGCGGACTTTTAAAGTCCGCCTGATGGAATTTTAATGGGGCGGACTTTTAAAGTCCGCCTGACGAAATTTTAATCATGTACTGTTGCGTCACACCACGGACTAAACCCAAATTTTGGTCTTTTTTTTGGTCTTTGATCTTTGATTTTGATCGCACCACTGCAGTTGCTCTTAGGAGACTTCTGATAATGCAATAGGAATAGTGACCGTGGTTATTTCATTTTTCTTAAAAGTAGTAGATATGTTATAGGTTGATCTAGTGTTATCGGTGCAAAATATTCATGGATCCAGGAAAATAATCCAAAATTTTCTTGCATCCATGCATAGAGTTCATCAATTTAAATATTAAAAATACAAGCACAGGTCCCATCAAAAATGGATGAAGATGACTTATTTGGCTTCTGAAAGAAACATATTATAGTCTAGAAATTTAAAGCCAACGAGCTATTAGTTTTTGACATTGAAAGTAACAAATACTTTACATTATTGGTTTCGTTTTTATTTTATTTTATATTTTGTAAATAATGTAGAATTATTTAAAGAGTTTCACACCCTATTGGGGCTGGCTCTGCCTGCGATAAGAAAATTGTTTGATATGGAGGACTAGGACTGGAGCCAAATTTCTTTTGTACAAAAAATGGCTTGTAACTTGAGCCAAATATGCATTATATTTTCAGTAAAAATGGTAAAATGTCACTTCATTGATATTAAAAATGGTTGTTAATATCATTTGAGAAGATACCATGTTTTTGGTATTACTCCTTGTAAAAATATCTGAGCAAGGCTGGTTTATATATTAACTCTTGCAGTCTATGCTCACAAGTAGTTTCAGCACTAAGGAAGGAGGAGTAACCTCTAAAAACACAGAGAGAATAGAAACCCCGCAAGTTAACTGCACATTTGGAGACCTGACTCTAACCTGTCCCTTAAGTAATTCAGAGACACAAATCTCGCCGACTAACAAAACATCAACCGAAGTATGCCCTGAATATTTTCGCTGGATACATGAAGATCTATCGCCATGGAGAAAGACTGGGATCTCGAACGACATGATAATGCGTGCAAGGAGAACAGCACACTTCAGATTAGTGATTGTTGATGGTAAAGCGTATCTGGAGACTTATGGGAAGGCTTATCAATCAAGAGATACATTGAATCTATGGGGAATATTACAACTTATGAGGAGGTACCCTGGCAGGTTTCCGGATTTAGATTTGTTGTTCGACTGCAACGACCCTCCAGTTATCAAATCTAGTTTATATATGCAACCCAAAGCCACTGTTCCGCCGCCAGCACTATTTGGTTATTGCTCAGACGACTCGCATTTGGATATCGTCTTTCCTGACTGGTCTTTCTGGGGTTGGTAATTGTTCTTTATCTTTTCTGTCTGGTCTATATATTATTCTAGTGATGCTCAGTTTCAAAGCAATGCTCACCTAACCAAATGGTTCAAACCAAAACTAGCATAAAAGGTTGTGATACTGAAGCATATATATATATGTAGTCATGGCCTCAAGATATCCAACAAATTTTCACAAAGCCGAAAACATATGCAGTTGCTTGGTAAATCATAATTCTTTGTAAAATTTTATGGTTATTTACAATAAACCAAAGAATGAGGAAAACCACTAAGGATATTGCAGTTCAAAATCATGGGACATTTGGCAGCTGCGATTTTTTCCTGCATACCAAGAAGACCGATAAGCCGTAAAAATATTTTGCTGGAACGTAGTGACATCTCTAGGTAAAAATATTTTGCTGGAACGTAGTGACATCTCTAGGTCTTTAAGACTATGGTTGAAATTGGACATATTATTTTGTTAAGTAGAGGAACTTTAAAATAAAAGGTGGTATTCTTGTAGAATGAGCATACTATAATATTTGTTTTAGTGGTTAATGTGTCAGATGTCAAGCTTAAAGATAAGTTGGCATGTAAATTTTCGAGTTTTTATAGAAATGCAGGCATAAGTCATGGATATTAGGTACAGAAATTGCCATAACATCATCTGTTATCGTTATCATGAGATAGAAAAATAGTGTAACATTATTTCTTTACAGGCCTGAAATCAATATAAAACCATGGAATACACTATTAGAGGAGATGAAAGCGGAAAACAGGAAGACAAAATGGACAGAAAGGGAACCTTATGCCTATTGGAAAGGAAACCCTGATGTAGGTAAAACCAGAAAGGACCTCCTTAAATGCAATGTATCAGATGAACAAGATTGGGGTGCTCGACTTTACGAACAGGTAGTAACTACGTACACAACAACATTGCACCAGCAACTAATTATTTGTATAAAATAACACCATAAATGTACAATATTGTGTTAGCAGCTAACCATGAATTGCATCTTCAGGATTGGGGTCGTGAGTCTCAAAATGGATTCCAGCAGTCCAATTTAGCGAATCAGTGCACTCACAGGTTATACAAAATATATCAAAAGCTTCTGTTCCACTTCACTTGTTTGGTATTATGGAACTAACTAAGGTTTCTCACTTTCTTGCTAATGTTGTTATCAGATACAAGGTCTATATTGAAGGATGGGCTTGGTCTGTCAGCCAAAAGTACATTTTAGCTTGTGATTCTCTTACATTGCTTGTTAAGCCCCGGTTCTATGATTTCTTCACGAGAGGGTTAAAGCCTTTGAAACACTATTGGCCTATTAAGAACAATGACAAATGCAGATCGATCAAGTTCGCTGTTGATTGGGGAAACACACACGAACAGAAGGTGATCGTCTTTCTGATCTTACTTTATCTGAATTTACAAGAATCTTGCATGGAGTTACACAAAAGCCTTCTACATGCGAACAAAAGAAAATTATTATGCAAATATTTTTATTTTTTTGAAACATGATTATGCAATTAATATATCCCATTAACCATTTTTGAAACATGATTATGCAATAAATATATCCCTATAAGCATACAAGAATAGTTCAATGCAAGCAATAAAACTTCAACTAATACCCATTTCTATATGCAGTATATGGTGGACTCATCGTCATACCATCCATAGCTAACTAACCTTTGTAATAATTATTACTGTAACAGGTTCAAGACATTGGGAAGGCTTCCAGTGACTTCATCCAGGAAAATCTAAAGATGGAATATATTTATGATTATATGTTTCATCTCTTAAACGAATATGCTAAGTTATTGACATATAAACCAACAATACCTCCAAATGCCGTAGAGTTTTGTTCTGCGACCATGGCTTGTCCACACGCAGATGGAGTTGAGAAAAGCTACATGATGGACACCATCGTAAGGCAACCTAGTGATAGTGGGCCATGCACCATGCCTCCTCCATTTGAGCCTCCATCTTTTCACGCTCTACTTAAAGAAAAGGAACAATCTATTAAAACTGTGGAGACATGGGAGAATGAATTTTGGAATAACCAACCTAGGTAAATTTTTGAAGTTTTTATAATTTTATTAATTGTAGGTTCAAAATATGATTTCTTTTATTTTCATTGAAACAGTATCAGATGAAATTTCTGTAATTTTTTGATGGGAATATAATGTAATTAAGATGAAAAAAGTACTATACGAAGCGTGTATGATGAAAACCTACGTTCTCTTGTCGCATCTCCCACTGGCAATCTAATATTTTTGTGGAACCTTAGGTTTCATGACTACTGGGCTTCAAATTATGACGCAATACGGAAGGGTGTATGATGAATTACGACAGTAACGTAGAAAGATTGTAGAGAAATATCCATTTTAGTTGATTAATCATATGAGAAACTACATTTCACTTGTTTCCTATTTATAAAAAATAATAAAACTTATTATTAGAGCACTGCTCGGTCAAACTCGTAAGCGTTGCTATCTCAAGCTTGTTTGTCAGATAATTGATCAAAACTATATACTTGATTTGTAGTCTAATTATAGCTATGTCTCGGATTATGATGAGTTGTATAGTTGAGCTTTAGACTTCATGGCGTTCACCAGTTGTAGACGAAGATCTACTGAGGAGCTTGGAGGAACTTCATCAACAAAAGGTATGTGGAGATTAAAACTTATCTATCACTCAGAAGTCTATTCTATTCTATCTTCTAAAGAGACTAAGTCATATAGCAATATAGACTTTTACATTATACACATTTGATATTTAGAGCCGACCTTAACTCGCTTATCTTTTTCTCCAAATATGTGTTGGAACCTTTTTGCTTTAGCTATGTTCGTCATATTCTTGACGAGTTTAGTTGGAAAAAATTTATTGTTGGAAACTAAGTATAATATCAAAAGATGATCATGTGAAAATTACCTTGAACATCTTATATGATTTGTGTGAGGCAGTCATTTGATGTTAGCTCGTGAAGTTTCGTAATGATCATTCGATCACTTGAAAAATACTTGAAGCTAATGGTTTGTGTGAGACAACCATCGTCGTCTTCAAATGATGTTTCAATGATTGAAATGAGAGTTTAGAATGATTAACCATGTCTGGATACAACACGATATGCATACCTAGTATGCGAACTGGTTTATAATGATTCAGGTCCGGGTACCTTGTTTGCGTACCTAGTATGCGAACGGTTCTACCTGAGTTGAGTCTGTAACGGTTGTTCGCGAACCGGGTTTGCGAACTTCTTGACTAGGCCAAGGTCCGGAGATGCTATTCTCGTAACTGGTTGGCAAACACAGAGGTGAAGTTCTAGATTGGTCATGTATGATTCTCATACTCATGAACTAAAACATTTATGATTTAGTGAATGCAATATTTGCAAACGGTGACTTAATGTTCATGAATTGATTCATGTATAAGTACTTTGTACGATTACGAATCAAACCGATTTCGATTCAATTTGTTCATATATTTTTCTATGAGATTGTGAAAATTTTAACAAGTTTATTTGAAATATAATTATATTCATTTGATTATATTTCATGATTTGATGATCTTAATTGATGTCAGGCCTGAGATCGTCCCTTCTAGGTTCGAGAGTATAGGTGAGAAAGGTGTTATGTTATCAAGGGAGCGAGAGTCGAAATCAGGTTCACGGACTTGCCTCTGTAGACTTTCTAATTGTGAGAGATAGAGATATAACTCTGAATATTATTCCTTGATTGAGATTCATTAAGTTGAACTCTCGGAATTATGTTTAGGTTTAGTTCATACAGGTTTCCTAAGAAAAAGGTGGTGGTGTATTTTGGAACCCCTGCATTTTCATGTTTTGATTTTTCGATTATAATCCGTGCCCTAGTTTTTTTATCGCCTTTGGTTTTGTTTTACAGAGTAGTTCCTAAACTATAAAGAAGAAATTGATTTAGAAAAGATGTGGATATTCTCACACGTGAATGGTCATGGATAAAGAAGTAATTTTAAGTTTTCAAAATGATTTTGGACTATATGATAACTTGTTTTTTCCGAGTGGACTATAAGATAAGTACGACTGGGTTTTTTTGGACCATCCAACAATTTTCGCCCACCAAAACCTACTCAGTCGGGTCGGCCCCACTTCCCAAACTGACCCGCCTACCCCTTAAACCACACAAACACTACTAGGGATTGATCCCCGACGTCTCTCCCACAAAGAGAGGATAGGTACCACTTTTATACATGCGTGGACCTGGATGAACCTAATTAGATGAAAATGTTACATCAATGTACAACTAAAACCAGATGAGATGATGCGTATGCATATGAAATATCATTCAAATATCAAAAGGAAAAAACCAAGCACGTATATTGCCTAATCTCTCAGATTTACCCTCAAATTCGATTACTGATTATATTTCACATTTACCATCCACTCTCTCCTTTCTCTCACCTTTCTTCTTCTCCAGCAAAACACCTCTTCCAACTCTCTCTCTGCTCAGAGCTAGTCTGTTTTGGGTTAGATCTGAGCACATTTCTTCATTTTCTTGCTTTCTAGGTTAGTTAGTAAGTTTAATTTAGTTGTTATCATGTTTTTTAGTTATATACACCATTATGGTGGTTTTATCTCCTTTTTGAAGGTTTATCTACGCTTTAATGGCGGTTCTTGGTTATTAATGTGGGTTAGGGATGTTCTCCAACGACGAAACCTTCATCTATGTTGTCTCCGGCGACGAAAACTAGTCAGTCGGGTCGGCCCCACTGCCTAAACCAACCCGCTTACCCCTTAATCTACACTACTAGCGATTGACCCCCTACGTCTCTCCACAAAGAGATGATAGATACCACTGTTGTACATGTTAACTTTACGTTGGACATGTCGGATATCGAATATTTTCCGCTAATTTCTGTTAACTTATCCAACTCTAACTTGGCTTCCCCAATTTCGATCAACAACCATGTCTTCTACTGGATTCACAATCTGAGCGATACCCGTATCTTCAAAATCTCAAATTACAGCAAAAGGAACACATGCAGAACATTATATGTAGTGACTTGGGAAAAGAAAACACACGTGATTAACAAAATTCTTCAATCAGAGGATTAAACCTCAAATTGGTGGGGCTTTATAAAATTAACCAATTAGTTGGTCGATTGATTAAGGGTTTGAAATTTGAATTGATTACGATTGAATAAGAAAATCAGAACAAACAATTGCAATAACAAAGGCTTTGAACAATTAAACAGAACCCGAAATGGAACAATTAAACATCGATTGATTCATTACAGCAATACAAAATATAATACAAACACTCATTTTCTAATACTAGAGAAGAGATGAGAGTATAAGAAGATCCAGAAGAAGAAGATTTAGAAGGAGAATATACAAATTGTGAGACTGGAGCAATACGTTACTTTCCTATCGTACTTCTTAGTTTGTGTTGATGGGTATGAAGTTATGTGAATGGGCTAAAGGTATAACGAAACATTGGGTTTATACGTTAACGATATATCAGATATTAACCTAATGGAAACTCCCTCAACCAGTACCGTTGCGTTACGAAAAAAATATCCGATATGTTATCGGATTCGGATATCCGACTACCAATATGTCGGATGTTAACCTAATGGTTTCCGGATATTCGGATACGGCTAGCGGATATCCATTGACATGCCTATGTGGCAACAAAGAATATATGTACCATTCCTAACTATTATATCCAATAAATCTTATTTACAAGATAAGAATATTATGCTATTTATAAGGGATGTATATCTTCACAAGTGTAGCTGCTATAGGATATGATATGTTGAACAGGTTACAAGTACATCTATCATGAGAAAGATATACGATATATTTCATTAAAGATTGAAGTTTGGTGTGTACTTAATGTATGTTTAATATTTGCTTGAACTTTGTCTATCAAATACAAACACCTGATCTTGATTTCAAGCATCCTACCTATTTAATTGGGAGGTTTTCCCAAAGTGGTGGTAATTTGTATCTTTTTGACTTCAACTTTTTTGTCAAGAAAAGCAAAAAAAAAAACATATTAATGAAAAACAGAAATATTGGGCCAATAAAAAAATACTGTAAAATAAGAAAATTTTAGTTTTACTGATATATTTTGAAATTTATGTAGTATTTTGGTGGCACTATTTATACAAAAAAAATAATTCTACCGGCCTTGGGCAGCTATATGGACGTTATTTTTGCAATGGTATCATGGACCTCCTTGAAGTTAATAAGAACAAATATTTTTCCACTGCTCAAGTAGACACTGCAGGGTTTGATTTTACCATACCATAAATCCTTTTGGGATTAATCAATTTGGTGGATAATATGTTATCAGGAATAGTAAAGTGTTCATCTGATAGATGGGAAAAGCCTTTAAGCTTGAACAACTGCTAGACTACACAGATCAACCTGCTTTATTCAATTGTTTACCTTTCTATTTTTCAACTATCTTATCAAGCGGATCATTAAAAGAATTATTTAGACCTACATATATAAATACAGGGGTACCTAAATATTTCTCATAAAGGTAATCTATTTGACATTAAGTGATTTTGTTAGAGCATTGCTCGGTCGAACTCACAAGTGTTGTTATACCAAGCTTGTTGTCAAATTTAGTTGATCAAAACTATATCTTGATTTCTAATTTACAATTAATCAAGTCTCGGATTAGGATAAAAGTGTGTAGTTGAGAATCAGATATCACTGAGTTTTACCATTTAAATGCGAAAATCAATCAAAGCTTTTAAAGAACTTCTTCTACAAAAGGTAAGTGAATACTGAACCACCTATTTCTCAAGTTACATTCATCCTTCTATCTATGAGAAGTTTTTGCAGGACTAATTAGACTATTGCAAGCATATCAAAAATTTCGAGTCGAGTTTATCTTGGTAATTCGTTCTCTAAATATATATGACTAAGCTTAATGAACATTTGTTCATACTAAATGAATTTCGGTTAAGAACAATTTATTGTTCATAATCTAAATCGTGATTCAAGATTATCATTCAAAAATAGTCTGGAAAAGTGATATATGTCATTGATGTTATTTGGGAATGTTTCGAATTGATTTAGAGAGAAATATAGAACTACTAAAAATATGGATATATGAAAGTATACATACAAATTCTCATTTAACCTAGGTTTTTCCTAAAACCATTATAGGTTAACGGCTTAAAGACTTCATTGGGATTCAGAAGCCAGACCCAGCCATTTTCTCCGTATTTGCGTGTTCTGATCCTACTTTGTTCTATCGTATTGAGTACTATCTTCTCTAAGATTTGCTCGAGATTTATCTCCGATAGGTAATATACAAAAAGTAATCACAAATCTCTTCATCTCATTCTTTGTGATTCCATAATAACTTGTTCTACTACCATATAGTTAAGTTATTCTGAGGTGATTGATATTTCTAGGATGCTCTTCGGGAATATAAAACCTGATTATAAATTGGTTTATGTTCACCTTGATTTATCAAAATACGGAACAAAAACTTCGTAGGTATTTCTGTGGGAGACAGATTTATCTATTCACATAGACTTTTCTGTGTGGGACAAATTTGTTTATCAAGTCTTCGACTTTGAGTCGTAGCAACTCTTAGTTGTGGGTGAGATCGGCTAAGGGAATCAAGTGCGTAGAGTCCTGCTGGGATTCAGAGGTTTAAGGAACACGACTGTACCTTAATCAGTGTGAGATTGGTTAGGGCTCAACTACATTCCAGTTCGAAGTTAACTTGTAGTAGGCTAGAATACAGCATGAAAAAGAGCATGCTATATGCAGTACGTATTGGTTATGTAATGTAGGATATGATAAATAACAAACATTGTAACACATATCAATATGTACCGTGTCTATGAATGAATATGTTCTATATATTTTGAGACACATGATCATATCAAAATAAAAGCCTGCTAATGAACTGCCGCTATATCAAAATAAAAACAAAATTACTACAAGATCTGCCTGATGAACAAACATATCTCAAAAAATACAAAAATCATATTACAAGAAGTAACAGAGCAGCAGCAAAGAAAGATGATTGTAGTGAGTACCTTTCGAATCTGAGATAAACCTAATTGAAAGACACACAAATCACAAAACAATTGCTTAAAAACCGAACGGAAACTGAATTGAACAATGTAAATCATCTTAAACTGAAATGATAAAGAAATTTAACAATATACATCATAGACAATCATTTCTGATAGAAATCGGATCAGAATAAACCTAATTATTCATCATGATTTCAAGAAAAAAAAATAGAACAACAGCAGAGAAAGATGATTATAGTAAATACCTTGTTCGAATCTGAGATAAACCTAATTCGAATCTGAGATGAACCTAATTGAAAGACAATACCAGCAGCAGAGAGCGGGAGACACAAAAATGCAGCAGACTCAATCTGGGATGAAGAAAAAAAATGAAAAAAAAAAATGGAAAGAAAAAAGAATTGGAATTGATTTCCTGGTTATATACAATTGCAGAAGGGTACGTTTGGTATATGTAAAATACAGTTTGGTTTCAGTTGCACGTATGCTGGACGAGAGAATAAAAAATCTGGCCCAAAACATGCAAGTAATTGTTTTCTGGTGCTGGACTACACAGTAACCGGTTCTTCCTATAGTGGATTAACCGGTAATTCCTAGAAAATACATTCTTACACCATGTTTGTTTACTCCTGACTCATCTGAGTCGTCTGGATCTGAATCATCTGGATCTGAGTGAAATCACCTGACTCATCTGGATCTAAGTCGATATGTTTGTTTTGAGTCAGATCTGACTCATCTGACTCAGAAATAAGTGAGTCAGTGGTTTGGTCCCATGAGTCAGGGGTATTTTGTTACCTGACTCAAATGAGTCCGAGTCAGGGGTTATGTCTGAGTCAGAGGTCGAGTCAGATCTGACTCAAAATGGAAAACAAACGGTCTGACTGCTGACTCGGTCCGAGTCAGGGGTTGACTCAGATTCAGACGCCGAGTCAGCTGCAAACAAACAAGTTCTTAGTAACGGGTTCGGGTGTAAAGGAAAAACCATCAGGAATATAAAAAGGTACTGTCTAAATATCTCAATCCAACCACCATTGCTGCTTGTTAGATCTTATCAGATCCAAGGGCTGTCAACGGGGCTTTCCTCTTAAAGAAATTTGAAGGGAGTTGATCATGCACCGTTGAACAACATTTAACTGTAACCAAGTCGTGTTGGAACAAGTCTACAGGACATACACAATCAAGCACAAAGGACCTACTGGTGGCCGAGTAACGACCAGTTTCTTGATTTACTTTCAACGTAGCAATAACATTAGTTTGAGAAAATAGTGTGTTGGAGAAGAGAAGAAGTCCAATAACAACCATTTACTTGTACAACACAGACGAAGCAGCAACAACAACTAGACTTTTCTATCTCTCAAACCATGAGCTTTCAGATATTTTTGGGTTTTACGGGTCCTCATGGATTACGTGCTGAAGAGGCATCTTACCAAGGATGCTATTAGCGTAGTCAAAGGCTTTAGCCAAAGTCTCTGGTTTAACACCTGCATTGGACATGTTAGCTAAGCTAAACATATGTTTCGCTGCATATGGCGACAATGGCCCACATTTTCCCGCATAAATGCCCACCTAATAAACACAATAAATGGACAAATATCAGTTCCCAAATATCACTTTGAGGCATACCATTCAATTTAAGACGAGTAAAGATACCCAACCATTGTTTTGTAACAAGTCCAGTCATCAACAAGAGGCTGTTCAGCAGGCCTTGCAGCTTTCATCACACTCGAAGCCTTCTCGGTTGTTCCAAATATAAACTCACCAACGAGATCCATACTGGAATCAAAATAACGTCTTTGTTGCAAGATATTTTGGTATGCCTGCCAAGCTTTAGCTTTCTCTTCAGATCCCTCGGGAGAATTTTGATACTGGCACAATAATTAGAAGAAAACGAATAGTCGTGAGCCCACGAACATAACGTAACAAAGTTACTTATATAGTAATTTGGGGCGAAGAATCAGTCAAGAAACCTTTAGTTCAAAATAAATGAGATCAGCATCACAATTAGCAACAAGATCACCATACGGTTTATGGTCGATTATTAGTGAAGAATTATGTTCACCATCGCCTGGATGTGTTCCAGTACATGATCCTGTAGCCATCGTTCTTCTCACCTGCACAAATTAACCAAGAATACCTCATTAGCTATGAATTGTAAGTGTAACAAAGTTAT
The DNA here is from genome assembly GCF_003573695.1 of Papaver somniferum. NCBI lineage: Eukaryota > Viridiplantae > Streptophyta > Magnoliopsida > Ranunculales > Papaveraceae > Papaver > Papaver somniferum. Next base: position 11,969,557 of record NC_039358.1, read on the forward strand.
GAATTTTTTGATTATTTGTGGGAGTTATTGATCCATTTTTAGGTATAGGCCTACCAAAATCTCCCGTACCCCGGTTAATGATCCGTATTTTAGGGTACTAGAACGTCGGACAGGCACATATTGATTCTTATCAACAACAAAAACATTTCAAAAAAAAAGCCTCATTCTAAATGAACCAAAACCAACCAACAAATCACCGAGACCGTTACTGAATTATATGGAGAAAGCAGAAAGAAATTTTGCCCCTTTTTTTCTTCTTTCAGGCTTTTGATCAAATACTTCATGTGCAGTATTTTTTGCTTGGGCAGGTGAGTTTGTTGCGTAGATTAGGCTGCCTTTGGTAGCTCTCTTAACCTGCAATTCCCACACACCATTCAACACCCAGAACAACGACAGCAACAACACGACTTGGCTGTTTTCAGGTGTAAAATGTTGTCTTAATCCATTAAAACTCTTTATAATTCGAGTTTTGAGATAAACCCAAAGTTCAGCATGCTTCTTAGTTTCTAGTGTTGGTTTTTCTGTGGTTTAGCATCAAATCCTGTTCAGACTAAGCTATCGCATGTTTAGACATCAAGTATCTCTGTTTGATGTCGATATATCATAAGGATACATCCTAAAATACTTGGTCTTATGTCAATATTGAGCATAGTGCTCAATTAGAGACAAGTGGCCGGGAATTTCACTTTTGAGATTATGAAGATACACCGAGGATCGATCATAAAGTACGCCATAATTAGTGCATATACACCAAGAATAAATGTGTAGCCTTATTGTTCCATTAATGTTTGTAGGATGATCATTATGAGTAAACTAGTTCCACCAAGTGCTAGGAAATGCCCAAAACATATTCAGAGGGTATAAAAGTTTACATATGATGTGCACCCACAACTGAAACCCATATATAACATTCTTCCAAAGTACGAGACCGTTCTGATTGCACATATACACATAATAAATTTATCACCAAAAACTATTGTAACGCAAATCGGTTATTTTGACATTATTTGCCTATAGGATACCATGATGAATAAAGTTTTGTTTAACTTACATCAGCTTTGTTGAAAACTTTCACCTGTTTGGAAAGACGCTGCAACTCTGGACGCAGATGGACGTTTTCATCAATTGCCCTGGTAGTAGAAAACACCCTAGAGAAAACCCTAAACGCAGAAATCATTTGTGCACTAAAAGATCTGAAAGAAAAAAAAAAAACACAAATCTTAATAAGAACCCTAAATTGTACAGGAAACGACAGGATATTTTACAAATCAAACTCTAACTTGTTCATTCTAACATCAACACAGAGAGAAATTACCTAGAATAGGATCCCGGAGAGGTTAACGATATCAGATCGTCTTCTTCTAGATAGGAAATTATGAAAAGATAGCTCAAATTCGCAAGAGATTTTCTTCAATAATCGAATTTGAAAACCTACCCTGGCTAGTTTGGGCAATGGCATGATCTCAAGGGAACTAGACTAAGCCCAAAAACGACATTTGTTACTCTTATTATGCGGCCCATAATGTTTTTCGGTCCATAATGTTTTTCGGTGTGACACCCGTAATTACAAGGTTTTACAGTCTAACCTCGATTAATGAACATACTGGGACCGCAAAAATTATTCGTTTTATTTATTTAGATAATATTTTTAGTATTTTATTTACATAATTATGATGTTTTCGAATCAAAATTGGTGAATAAGAAGAAAACATTTAAAAATTAACTAATGTCATTACTTTATAGACACATTTATGTGTCTAATATTTCTCAATTATATGTATTGATAGTGCTCGATTTTATATTTATTTTTTTATTTTATGTTTTTGTAGGTATTTTTAGAGAAATAAGCTCATGCGGCAAATTGGCTCGAAAAATGGTGTTTTACATCCCAGGATAAAGTACTAAAGACACCCCAGAAATGCACCGAAGACGTCCCGGAAATGTGTTGGAAACACCCCAGAAAAGGCGTTTAAGGCACCCTCATTTTGGATAAGGGAACCCCCAGGCAACCCAGTGGATGAAGGCACTCGAGTTTTGGATCAGGGAAATTCATCCTCTTCGTTTGAATTTTCAATTTTGGTGGGAAAAATGGTGGCAGAATTAGGGTTGGGCTTTTGGAGGTGTTCGAGTGAGACTTAATGGCTGAAATTGAATGGGTATCTTCCTTTTGGTTAAACAGGCTTGGTAAGGTCTTTGAATTGGATCGAATTTGGCTACAGTGAGCGATTTGGAGCAAAACAGCAAAAACGAGTTTTGGCGGGAAACTGTTCTTTCATCTGCGTAATTCTATGTTGGATTTTTGGAGGAGTTTCAGTGAGACTCAACCACTGGTTTCGATCGGGATGAACGGGATATGTCTAAACAATGTCGTTATGGGTGTTCTATGAGTTTAGTTGGGATGGATAATGTTATGGAGGAAAAACAGGGACGTGTAATATTTCGTAAGAAAAACTCGAGATTCTGCTGAAAGATACGTGGATATATATGCCTTCGACGAGTTGGAATCAGTCTTAAAAGAGATTTCAGCGTGTTTGGAGTTTGCTGGGTACTAGCAGACGCATGAGGGGAGAAGAATTCGCGTGCTGCTACAAAAAAGGGAAAGAAAATATTACCGAGTAAAAGAAAATATTTGTGGAGTTATGGAGAGATTCGATGGGTCTGTTGGGTATAAAAAGGATGCTCGAGAGTCATAGAGTGCGTGTCGAGAGTTTGGGGAGCGAACAAAGGGTTATGGATGGAGAAAAATCGAGTTGCAGAGATGAACCAGTTCTGCTGGTGAAGAAGAACAACGACCCGTCTCAGAAAGTTGTTGGAAACTGTCGCATATAAGCGACAGTTTGCAAAACCTTTCTGGCGACTGCGGAATAGTGCCAACAACACTTATCTGTTATCGTTCATTTTGTGACGCCTTTTGTGGGTCGCAAAATCCTGTTTTACACCATTTTCATTTTTTTCTCTCCATTGTAAACACCATTTGAGCAATAAATAAATATTTTGAGCGTGTTTTTACCATGATGAGATAAACCCAACACCGGGACAACGGAGGAGGGTGAATTTCATACATGGGTAAATCTATTTTATTCTTTTTATAACTTTTGCATTAGTTTAAAATTGAAATATGATTTGAATTAATTGGTTGTTATTTAATTTGAAGATGTATGCTTAGCTTAGGTGTTTTGATACATCATGCTTAGGACTTACAATCAATGTTTTGAGAATCTATCTTGGTAAAATCAGAGTCCATGTTAATTTTATTGAGTTTTAATTGTCAAAGAATATATGAATGAACCTTGTATAGTGAAATCGGCCAAATCCTTAGTACTAGTACCTCTCGCCCATTGTTTATAATTTTTGTATATAATTTTATTAAGTCTAAAATTCCATTTCCTTCACAAGTATGAAACGAATCCCTTACCACTATCACTATAACCACATTTAAAAATCCATCATTACTCACTTACGCTATAGAAATGTGACCGGATGTCGAATATTTTTTGAACTACTTTAATGAGAATGTTATGGTTATGAAATCTCATGTGGATGAAGGAGTTTTAGTAAATTATGAGAATGATCCTGAATTAGGTGATGTAGCTAGTGTCATACCAAATATGTAACCAAAAGAGGCATTTCAAGCAGTAATCATTATAAAATAGTTTTTACTACAATACGAGCAGAAATGACTTCTTATAAGGACAAGTGGCATTTCAGTTTAGGTGTAAGGAAATAAGAATCAACTCTAGATGAGTTTCTTGAGAAGAAATGACTTCTTATAAGAACAATATTTATTAGATGAAGTATTTTGCTTTGTTTGTATGTATCTTTTATATGAAATTTAGTTCATATCCATTTATATTTACATAGGGCCTTTAAGGACCCAAATCTTTTTAGTCATTAATACATTTAGCGAGGTTATTCATTTAGCCCCTTGGTGCAAGTCAGGACCAAAGAAAATTATTCATTTGGAGAGGTTAGACTGTACCTATTTCCCAACCCCCATGTTTCCTATTTCGTATTTGCCTTACCATTTATAAAATCTAACTATCGTTGAGCCAAGAAGGTGTGCACATTTAGGTACGGTTACCCATATCTAAATAAAGTCACTTTTCATTTGTGTGTGACAAGCTAAGTTAGATCTAACCGTTGAAAGATATTATCTTGAGTCTAATCAGGTTTTCATATAACGACGAATATTGAATGCTTTGTTACCAAGGTAACATTAATTGCAAACCCTGATTTGAAGACTATATAAGGGAGAACTCTAGCAACTGGGAAACATAATCCCCACATCTCCCGTGTGATACTAGTTGCGACTAGAATCGATTCTCTTTTAACCTTAGGTTTTTTCCAAAACCCTGTAGGTTAACGACTTGAAGACTTCATTGGGATTGTGAAGCCAGATCCAACTATTTTCTCTATAGTTTGTTGTTACGATCTTGTTGTTTCTATTGTATTGTGTACTATCTTCTTTAATATTAACTCGAGATTTAATCTCTGATAGGCAAGATACAAAGTAGTCACAAACATCTTCGTCTCATCGTTTGTGATTCCACAATATTTTGTTTCGCTACCATACGATTAAGATTATTGTGAGGTGATTGATATTACTAGGATTTTCTTCGGGAACATAAGTCCGATGTATCAATTGGTTCATGTTCACTTTGATTTATCAAAATACGGAACAAAAACCTTAGGTATTTCTGTGGGAGACAGATTTATCTATTCAATAGACTTTTCTGTGTGAGACGGATTGGTTTATCAAGTCTTCGACTTTGGGTCGTAGTAACTCTTAGTTGTGGGCGAGATCAGCTAAGGGAATCAAGTGCGTAGAGTCCTTTTGGGACTCAGGGGCATAAGGAATGCGAATATACCTTGATCAGTGTGAGATTGATTGGAGTTCAACTACATTCCAGACCGAAGTTAGTTTGTAGTAGGCTAGTGTCTGTAGCGGCTTAATACAGTATGGTGTTCAAATCTGGACTAGGTCCCGGGGTTTTTTAGCATTTGCGGTTTCCTCGTTAACAAAATTTCTGGTGTATGTATTATTTCTTTTCCGCATTAGATTTTCTATATAATATAAATATCACAGGTTGTGCATAGTTCAATCAATTGGTAAATCCAACCTTTGGTTGCTGATTGAAATTGATTGACACTTGAAGACTGGTATTTGGTACCGTTCAAGTTGTTTCTCATAATAATCAGGATGCGGATTTCTATTTGTTTGATTTGTTGATTACATTGAGAAACAAAGATATAACTCTTGGATATATTTTCCTTGATTAAGTCTGACTGTCTAGTTGATTCTCTTGGAATTATATTGGAGTTAGTCCATACAGATTTCCTAAAAGAAAAATTGGGTGTGGTTGTTAGACCCCCACCTTTTCAATTGGTATCATAGCAGGAAAACACGTTTAAGACCTCATAAGTATGTGGTTGTAACAATCTGACTCTATGGACAGTTGTGATATCTCTATAAACGCATCACCAATTCAGAAACATTCTGACTTGGTTCAAAGTCTTGTGTCTCCTGAGAAATCTCTCACGTCTTCTCCATTATCTGAAATTGGGATCGACTAGGAAAAACGCCTAGATGAATAGTTGGATGATCTTTCAGAATAATTCAAATGAGGGACAATATGCTCATGAGAAAGCCTCACAATATATTAAGCTTTTCAACCATCTCATATAGAAAAAGAAGTCAACAGCTTGCCTGGATGAATTTCTGAGTCATCTCTGTCTAAAAACAGGAAATTGAGAAAACTCTTTAAGGGATATGATTATGGTTGTAAACTCTTACAATCTCTTCTTAACATACAGTGAAGAAGATGTGCGTTCAAAAAATTATAAATGTGATAATCTTCATCAAAATCTTTGTGTGTTAAAAGAAAGACTTGCAGAAACAGAAGCAAGATATGACTCTCAACAAAAATGATTTAATGATAGAGAAATCGTCTTTCTCTCCAAAGAGAAACAATTGGAGGTTGATCTAACTACTGCTCTTGATATGGTCAAATCACTGGAAGATAATCTAAAAAGATTTAATGTTAGCTCTAAAAAATTATCCATTATGCTGGGAGCATTGTAAAGAACACCGTGATACACGTGATCTAGGCTGTAAAGGAATATACGCTCCAAGTACTAGTAAGATCAATTTTATCTGTGCTAATGAAGATTTCCTAAGTGAAAATTTCACTGATATCCAAAGTGCAAAACTACCTTCAGCAGCTGGTGTTCCTAAGAACAAAGATCGTTAACCATCTAAAACAGCTCATCCGAGAACAGTCAAAAACATTACCTTTAACTGCTATTATTGCAGAAACAAAGGTCACACTGAAAGGAGATGTCGTTTTCGTCTGCGGAATAAAAAACTTCATAACATTCTTGTTTGGATGTCTAAAGAAGTAATCAAACCCAATTCTCATTATGCTGGTGTTAAAAGTCTTGTCTGCAATCAAGAGAAGTGTTGTGATGGGACAATTCTTGGTTGTAAATATGACATAAAATCCATTTACAATTGTAAAGTAAAGAATGTTATATGGACGACTAACTCTTTGGATTACTAAATGAAAAGGAAAAATCATCGATGGAAGAAGAATTCTTCAATCTCATTGCCTCTCGCCGAAGAAAGTATTGAATCTAAAGTGTATGTTCCCGAACACACTGACATCAATAATCGTGTCTCAGAGCTCAAGACCAATATAAGTAGTCTTAACGCAGTATTAAGAAAGCAAGAAAAGCTGATGCGTCAGGTAATTCTTGTTCTTCTCTTGTTAATTCTCCTTAAAAATCTTGTAACTTTTCTGATGTCAATCAAGAAAGAAAAGGGAAAATGTCAATACTCTTGATGAGCTAAATGCTTGTCAATTTGCAACTTGACTACTGACGTTCGAGCATCCTCTTTGAGACCTTGTGAGGATGCTCATAATTCTCAAAAATCTTTTCTTCTTGACAAAGTGGTTTATGTGGTATCGTTTTTCCCCTTAAAAATAAAATGATCATCTTATTGTTGAGCCTTGATCCGGTTAATTATTACTTATGTAATATATTTGATCAATTACTCTTGAGAATAATCATTTGTTGCTCATTTTGAAAACCCTCGTTTTTGTTCCTAATGACAGTTGATTTTTTGTCTATCAACTATTATCTTATGCTCATTTATTTAAGCTAAGATTCTCTTTCAATATGTTTAGAATCTGTTTTTGATATCTATCAAAAACTACTTCTAAATTAGGCTTCATTGTTCTCTTAGTTTTGAACCTAGTTCATAACCATGAGCGTGCGTGCACCTGGCCCATTATTGAACGTGAATGAGCATATCTAGGATTTTCCTATGAATATCTCATATATATATCATGAACTCTTTCTTTGATATATACTCGTTCGGTAACGTCAAAAATTCTCTTGTGAGATTATATAGTGCTTAATGGCTGGATGCAAAAAGGAACACATGTTGATGGCGGCAAAGTTATTGAGTTTCAAAAATTTCCTATCTCCATAACCTGCTTTCATGCAGTTGATCATGAAAAAGATCTATCAGTTCAGATATCATCTCAATTGGTGGGGAATCTTCTTCGAGATTTTGGGGTTGTTCGAGAACAACTTTAAATTGCAACAAAGAATCTTGAATTTCTGAAAATCGAATTGAAAAAAGCAACTGATGAACTTTTTTATGTTTGATCTCCGGGTGCTGATTTTGTCTAAAGACCTTCAGTTCTGTTCTTCTTAGGAGTTATAAAATTATTTTTATCTACCGAAACTTCTTATGAGAATTTATTCTTGTGTTTTAAGAAGGATAACTAGGGTTTGGAATAACAATTATTGTGAGTACACATAGCTATTGCCAACGATTTTCATCGTGCAATATTTTTAGATTTATTTATTTAAATTCTAAAGTTGATTTGGAAGATGATTTTGCAGTATTAATCTTTATTGGTTTTATATATTGCAAATAATGTTATGAGATATGTGTGTTTGCGTCCGTGAACTATAACTGTCCCATATATGTCAAAAGTTAAGTCTACTGTTGTCATTATGCAAATATTAATGGAAGATAGAATGAACTTTTGATAACAAAGATTAAGTGTATGATATCATTATGCAAATATTGACGAAAATATAATGAATCTTTGAATATTCCGTAGTATTGATTTTACCCTGATCCACTTCTATGTGTAAGTACTCTGCGGCTCCGTAGGTTATCTTATGTTAAGCATCTCCGATTAAATTAATCATGGGTTCTCTTGTGGTTAATTTAATTGAGTTTTCTGGATACAAATTCATGTTTCATGTAATTTGTTAATGTCCAAAGAAACCCTTCTTTTATTGTAAAATTAAGGTCGCTCTTGTTGTTCTTTCGGGAGTGACATTATATGTGGGAGAGTTGTTAATTGAACTTGTGCTTAATTGCCAAATATTTATGGAGAGTACGGCTGTGGAATATTGTAGGAGTTTTCCTGTATCTTTATAAACTCCTTGATGAATACACTAAGTTTCGATTATGTGAAATCATCGAAACAAAGTTGATATGTTCTCTTTTAGTTTTAAAGTATCTCTATGAGAATTTCATTATGATCCCACTAGTTTTCGTATATTTGCCAATTTATATTGACAAAAATGGTGAGAATTAATGTGTAGTTCACACTACAAGTACATATGGTTTACAAATCATTATGTAAGGGGGAGTGGTTTTCATTGTGAGATGAAGTATTGACTAAGGGGGAGGATACATATCACCGTAGTATTGTTGTCAAAGTTGTGATACAGTTGGACTTTGATGTTGTGTAATAATACTATGACACAGTATAACAATGATTGAGAGCTACTGTTTTCTCATTGTTATGGCTACGGATCTTCAACAACACTGATGTTCAGTTGAACACGTTCAAAATCACTGGAGTACTTCGAAGTAACGAATATTTCGAGTAATATTGAAGAACCAAGGAAATCAAGCATTTTGATTAGAAGCTACAAAGTTTATTTATTTTGTAATCCATACGTATTGATAGTTTTGTCACTAAAATTGACAAACATGGAGATTTTTAGAGCAATAGTCGTTCGAACTCCCCAGCGTTTTTATCTCAAGCTTGTTTGTCAAGTTTAGTTACCAAAACTATATGCATTGATTTCTAGTCTACTTATAGCTAAGTCTCGGATTGGGATAGAAAGTGTAGTTGAGCTTTAGAATTAACGACATTCATTGATTGAAGACGAAGAACTAGTAAGTGGAGCTTGTGGAACTTCATCAATAAAAGGTATGTGGAGAACTGAACTCATCTATCACTCAAAAGTATATCTACTCTATCTCCTATTTGAGACAAAATTCGTGTAGCTATATATACTTCATTTATACACATTTGATATTTCGAGCTGAGTTTAACTCGCTTACATATTTCTCGAAATATGTGTCAGTATGCTTTCGCTTTAACCAAGTTCGTCTTATATTCTTGACGAAAGTCAAAAGATGATGATGTGAAAATCGTCTGGTAACATCTTACATGATTTGTGTGAGACGGTCATTTTATGTAGACTCGGAATATTTCGTATTGATCATTCGATCACTTGAAAATTGCTTCGAAGTTAATAATTTGTGTGAGACACACAGTTATTCCTGTCTTCTAAGAATATTACAATGATTGAAATGAGAGTTTAGAACAAATTAACCATGATTGGATATAGCACAGTATATTGGTAAGTGCATATTTCACATGTATTTGGTGTCAATTTCATACTGGTATTTGTTGGTTTTCTTCCAAATTATTGTATATTACACTTGTTTTCTCTTATTTGTGTTTTATTAGGTGAATCATCCAAAAGAAGTGAATTGGCACTTAATTGTGCAATAAAAGAAACTAGGTACAAGTGGAGAAGGGCCAAAGACCAAGTGGTCGAACTCGTTCAAGTACAAGATATCTACTTTTCATTTTGTAGAGGACGAGAAAACAAAGACAATAGCGAAATAACAGAGTCATTCTGAGCAATTTCTAAGAAGACTAAAAGGATAAAATGGTCATTTTTAAAGGGAAGTTCTAGAGGCAATTAGGTCTTTTACAATAGGAGCTTCCGAAATTTAAATAATACTAAAGGCACCTGACTTATTACTCAGGGCACTTCCTCTTCTCTATTCCTAAACAGCACACATGCAATGGCAGTCGGATCTTGATGATCATGAAGGTGGTGGATTTTGGCGGCAGTGATATTTGAATTTGAATACATCACTGGGTTCATGGAGATGATGGAAAACTTGGGTAGGATCCTGATTTGATGATGCTGATGTTCGTGATGATTTCGATGATGCTGGTAATGAGTTGATGAAGCTGTGATTGTTTTTGGTGGTTACGATGGAGTTCAGCTCGAGTTTTTAAACACAGAGATGATGATGGAGAACGAAGATCGGAGTTGTGGACGATGGCAAGGATGGTGAAGGTTAGGTTCGATATGATAATGGCTTTTGAACTCAAGAAACGTGAGCAAGAAAGAATACCGAGTTGAGTTTCTGCCAGAAGATGATGCTCGGTAATTAAGCTATAGCTATGTACGATGGGGGCATCGGTGATGGCAGACAGGAGATGAGTAACGGGATAGAGAAGAATACGATTCTGTAATCATGAGTTTGGATTGTTATGATGACGTGGCGGGGTATCCGCCATATTACTTCACGTGCAGCAAAAGGAAAGGTGAAGAACACGTGGTGGGATGTTTTTGCAGTATAGCTTTCACGCATTTTGGAGAAATGGAAATTTGGTACTAAATGGTACACCGAAGAAGGATAGATTAATGTTGTAGATGAATACATATGAGGTCCCTAGATGACCGAACGGATTATAAATCGTTTTGCACACTTCTAGTGTACACTTCGTTACACCAAATATGCACTTGGATAAAATCAACTCATTTTGTATCTTTATACGTGATTTTGGATTCATTAGGGTTTTTGAAGGCTATAAATAGCAGCCAAAACCCAAAATAAAAATAAATTCTTCTTTTATTATTTTTTTTTGTAGCTAGAAGACAGAAACAGATAGAGAAATAAAGTTTTTGCTTCTGCCTTTTCTTGTGAGCTTTTATTTTTAGTTTCAATTTCTTTCTTTCTTCTTGTTTTTTTCTTAGTCTTTTTTATCTATGAGTAGCTAAACTTCTTATTGATTAGGGATGATTTTAAAGTCCTGATAATGAAGTCTTAATTTCTTAAACCAAGTTTATATCAAGTTTTATTTATTTGTTGATTATTTTTATTATTTTTAATATTTAAGAATATTAAGGGGTTATTTAAAGTGATCAATTAAATTAACCAATCAATATTTCTTCTACTAGTTTAGGGTTGTGTGATACGTGTAATTGTCACATCAAATATATATACAAGTAGTAAATCACGAGAGATGACATATGGATTCTGTTAAGCAAGTGTGTATAAAGATACCACTAGTAAGGGGGGCGAGCCTATGCGTCGGATGCTAGGATCAACATGATTCACACAGTGTAAAGAACTCAATTAATTTACACCTTGAAAGCTTATTCTTGGTGGGTTAGTTGGATGGAAACTGGTAGTCAATCACTTCTATATCCAGTGACAACAGGAATCCGGGGGATAACAGAGCTTATTGGTATTCTATGGTTGGTAACAATATAAGTTCAACAAGAAATAAATTTGTATGTAATTAAGTTTCGGTTCAGTGACGGCGAAGGATTCCTTAGTCATATTTCTTCTTATTGTTTATAAAAAATTCTTATTATTTTCTTTTATTAGTTACTTTGATTAAAATCTAAAAACCCCCTTTTTGGTTACTTTATAACAACTAAAATATCGATGCTCTTCGTGGGAACGAACTCCTTGCCATTATATTACCAGTTAATTATGTGGAAAGAAATGAATCAATTTGTTGTGTAAACTACGCGTATCAAATTTTGGCGTCGCTGCTTGGGAGCATTCCATAGCTTTTAGTTGTCATATTTTCTTTTAATAACTTTATTTAGTACTTTTTTTAGAATTTTTTTCTAGTTTTTTTTTTATTTTCTTTTAATTTTTGTTAATTATTCGATTTATTTATTAATTTTCATATTTTTAGATTTTACTATAGATTTTTTTTGGTTTCAGGTACTTAATTCCTGCCACTTAAACAATGGGATTACTCAAGGTACATAATTAAAACTCGTAGGGGAACAATACTACAATAACATCAACAAGTGTAACAATACTCATCTAATGGAGAGATGGTTAATACCGATGAGAGAGATCCTCCACCTCCAGATAAGAAGTTGGGAGAGTTAACTTCCCCGTGCTTTGATTCGCAACCACTGTGCATCACAATCACTAATCTAGTGGAACTGAAGTCAAATCTAATTCATCATCTACCAAAGTTCAAGGGACATCCAGGTGAAAATCCAAATCGACACCTTCAACAGTTCCAGAACACGATGACAAGTCTAAGGCATACAACCACAGACAGAGATATGGCTATGCTCCAAGCCTTCCCATTTTCGTTAACAGACTTGGCAGAAGAATGGTTGTATTATCTTCCTTCAGGGAGTGTTACAACATGGAGAAAGATGAAAAAGTTGATTCTGGAGAAGTACTTTCCATCTTCCAAAGCGACACCTTTTTTTTATTAAGAAATCAGTGGCATTCTGCATATTACTGGGGAGTCTCTTTATGGATACTGAGAAAGATACAAAAGGTTGTTGGCAAGCTGTCCACACCACAACATATCTTCAAAACTCATCATTCAATATTTTTATGAAGGATTACTTCCAGAATACAGAAACTTGATTGATGCAGACGCATGAGGTACACTTACTGAGAAGACGATCTCACAGGCAACTAGTTTGATCGAGATTATAACTTCAATGCTCAATAATTTTATACAAGAAACAACTTAAGTGTCATAAGAGTTTGCGAGATAGTAGAATATGCACAATCAGAACAACGGATGAACAACATCGAAAAGGTAGTGCAAAGAATGGCAGCAATGATTTTCTTACTTATGAAGAAGAGTCTGAACATGTGAATATTGTGTCCCCTAATCAAAGGCCAAGGTATAACCCGTACTCTAATACCTACAATTCAGGTTGAAAAGATCACCCGAATTTCAGCTACCCAAACAAGCAAGGTGGTTTTCAACAACCACAATTCCAGTCACAGTCGCAATATCAAGTTCCCAAGGATGACACATCTGAGAAGATGATTACTATGATGCAAAGTATCTCATATATGTTCCAACAGAAAGACGATCAACATATGCAGAAGAACGACTATGTGATTAGAGATCTACATACTCAGATAGGGCAAATGGAAACTGAGATTAATCAACTGAAGGCACAAGCATTGACAAAGCTGTCATCACAAACTTTTGTGAATCCAAGAGAAAATGTTAATGAAGTGCTTTTGAGGAGTGAAAAGAAAATAAAAGAGCCAAAACAACAAGAAAAGGTTAGTTACGACTCAAAAAAAGTAAGTAGAGGTGGAAACTATTCCAGAGGAAAATCCAACTTCAACAGGCCAACCTAAAGACACAATTCATACTTTTACCACACCACCTTTTTTCCTAATCGTTTTTCCAAGTCAAAGAAGCAAGATTTAGACAAGGAGATTATGGATATTTTCAGCAAGGCGCATATCAACATTCCATTCTTTGAGGCCATCATAACGGTACCCAGATATTCCAAGGTTCTAAAAGATTTGTGTACAAGGAAGGAGAGGTTGATTTCTAACAAGGTCACTCGGGTGGAAGAAAGTGCTTCAGCTATGTTAAGAAGATGTCTGCAAAGTGTAAAGATCCTGGTGGTTTTACTGTGCCAATTTCTATTGGTAACAGATGGTTTGGGCATGCTTTGCTTGATTTGTGAGCTTCCATAAGCGTAATATCAGCCGATGTTTATGCTTCGTCGAATCGGGGACCTTTAAAGGAGACAGGGATTATCATTCAATTAGATAACAAGTGTAACATATATCCTAAGGGACTCGTGGAAGTCATTTTGGTACAAGTGAATGAATTGATCTTTCTGGTTGATTTCTTTTTCGTGGATATGCAGAATGGAGATAATTGTTCGTATACTTCATTAGTTCTTGGGAGACCATTTATGAAGACTGATAAGACGAAGATTAATTACGATACTGGAACACTCACTATGGAGTTTGAAAAAGAGATTATACACTTCAATATTTTTGCAGCTATGCGTTATCCAAGCGATATCCATTCTGCATTTTCTGTTGATGTTATTGGTTCGTTAGCACAACAGATATTTGATTTGAACAATGAAGATGAACTTGAATCTGTGCTACGAAATAATATTAATTTGGAAGTCCATGGCATGTCTAACTTGGACATTGATATACCCAAGGAGTTTGCTTAGACATGTGGTGCTTTAACAATATCACAAGAAGTTAGAACATGTACTATTTCATATATCTCTTTACCTGTAATTCATAAAGTTTCTTTACCTTATGTTGTGCAGGAACCTAAACTAGAGTTGAAGCCTCTACCTGATCACTTAAAGTACGCCTACTTGGGTGATGGGGAAGAGCTTCTTGTAATTATTGCAAAGAATCTCACAATTATACAGGACGAACGCTTACTTAGGGTTCTGAAAGAGCACAAAACGGCTATTGGTTGGACAATTGCTGACATCAAAGGCATTATTCCAGCCATGTGCATGCATAGAATCCTCATGGAAGATGATATCAAGCTAGTACGTGATGCTTAGCGTAGGCTTAACCCTCCAATGATAGAGGTTGTAAAGAAGAAGATCCTCAAATTGCTAAGTGTAGGGTTGATTTACCCAATATCTGACAGCAAATGGGTTAGTTCGGTGCAAGTGGTGCCTAAGAAATCTGGTGTCACTGTTGTTAGAAATCAAGATGATGAAATTATTCCTACAAGAGTTCATATAAGATCGTGAGTCTGCATAGACTACATAAAGCTTAATTCAGCTACCCACAAGGATCACTTTCCTTTGCCTTTCATTGATCAGATGTTAGAAAGGTTAGTGGGATATTCTCATTATTGCTTTTTGGACGGTTATTCGGGTTATTATCAGATAGTTGTTGCACCAGAGGATTAAGAGAAGACTACATTTACTTGCCCTTTTGGTACATTTGCATATTGAAGAATAACATTTGGTCTTTGCAATGCGCCTACCACTTTTCAAAGATGTATAATCAGTATATTTTCTGATTATGTGGAAAACATAATTGAGGTATTTATGGATGATTTCAGTGTTTATGGTGATTCATTTGATATTTTTTTTAAATATTCTTTAACTTGTGCTTAAAAGATGCATAGACACTAATCTTGTTTTAAACTGGGAGAAATGCCACTTTATGGTAAATCATGGAATTGTGCTTGGTCACATCGTGTCCTCTCAAGGGCTCGAAGTAGACAAGGAAAAGATAGAATTAATTAAAAACTTAAAATACCCCACTTCAGTGAGGGAGATTCGTTTCTTGGTCATGCAGGTTTTTACAGGCGGTTTATCAAAGATTTCTCCAAAATCTCAATGTCGATGTGCAAATTGTTGCAAAAGGAGGTTGCCTTTAACTTCGATCAGGAGTGCAAGGATTCCTTTGAAAAATTGAAGGAGATGTTGACTACTGCACCAATTATTAAGTCACCTGACTGGAGTTTACCGTTCGAGTTAATGCGTGATGCAAGTGATTATGCAGTCGGAACTGTTTTGGGTCAGAAAGTGGACAAGAGGTCACATGTGATTTATTATGCATTAAGAACCCTTAATGAAGCTCAAATAAACTACTCAACCACTGATAAAGAGTTGCTGGTTATAGTATTTGCATTAGAAAAATTCAGAGCTTATTTAGTGGGTACAAAAGTGATTGTATATTCTGATCATGCAGCACTTCGGTACCCATTGAAAAAGAAGAAGGCTAATCCAAGACTCATTAGATGGATTCTTTTGCGACAAGAATTAAATATTGATATTAGAGACAAGAAAGGTGTTGAGAATACTGTTGCTGATCATCTTAGTAGACTTGTTATTTCCGAAGAAGAACTTCCCTTATAGGATCGTTTTCCAGACGAACAACTCTTCGCAATTGAAAAATCAACACCTTGGTATACTGATATAGTGAACTATTTGGTTACAAGGCAAGTACCTAGTACCATGTATAGTTTTAAAAAACTTAATATTAAGAAGATATCCAAGCCGTATGTGTGGGATGAGCCCTACTTGTGGAAATATGGTGCTGATCAGATTATTCACAGGTGCGTACCCAACTCTGAATTTCAATCAATTTTATATTTTTGTCATTCTTATGCTTGTGGTAGTCACTTTGGTTCTAAACGTACCGCTCTCAAAGTTCTTAAGAGTGGCTTTTATTGGCCTACCATATTTGAGGATGCATATGATTTTACAAATCTTGTGATAGATGTCGACGAACAGGAAATCTAGGTGCTCGAAATCGATTCTTATTGTAGAAATTTTCGATGTGTGGGGTATTGATTTTATGGGCCATTTTTTTAATTCAAATGGAAAATTTTATATACTTCTTGTTGTGGATTATGTTTCTAAATGGGTGGAATCTAAAGCCACCCCTACTAATGAATCTTAAGTTGTTTGGGAGTTTGTGAAGGAATATATTTTCTCTAGACATGGTACACCACGAGTAGTTATCAGTGATGGAGGTTCGCACTTCAAGAAATCCTTTCATGCTCTCCTCAAGAAGTATAAAATTACACACAAGGTTGGTACGCTGAATCACCCGCAAACTAGCGGGCAAGCTGAAATTTCAAATCGTAAAATCAAGTCCATTATGGAGAAAACTTTCAATACGACAAGAAAAGACTGGATCTTTAGGCTTAATGATCCTCTTTGGGCGTAAAATGGCGTATAAGAAACCAATTGGTATATCTCCATATTTCTGGTATATGGCAAAGCTTGTCATCTCCTAGTTGAACTTGAGCATAAGGATTTTTGGTTGGTAAAGATGTACAACATGGAGTATGATGAAGGTGGGAAACAAAGGAAGCTACAAATCAATGATCTAGAGGAAATACGTAATGATGCTTATGAGAGCTTTCGTATATACAAGGAAAAGACGAAGTTAGTTCACGACAAAATGATTTCTCGAAAAAGTTTTGTTGTGGGAAAAAAAGCTATTTTATTTAATTCTCGTCTTAAGTTATTTCCTGGAAAGCTAAGATCTCGATGGGTGAGACCATTTGTTGTTACTAATGTCTTTCTTCATGGTGCAATTGAAGTATCTAGTCCAAAAAATGAAAACGTTTTCAAGATCAACGGCCATAGACTGAAGCCATACTACGAGAACTTCACTATAATGGATGTTGATGGGATTGAGATTCGTGATTCGCTCCTTATGGAGGAGTAATCTGAATGAGTGCTAAGTCAGACTGAGGACGGTAAACTAAGCGATGAATGGGAGGAAACCCATTGGTTTTGTATTTCTATTTCTATCTTTTGTTTTTAGTTTTTCATATCATATTTTGATTTCCCACCTTATTTTAATTAGGATGAGTCAATTACATTTAGGAAAATGTAAAGTTTAAGTGTGGGGGAGTGGTTAAGCATTTGCATTGTAAATTTTTTCAATTTCTGTTTGTAAATAAGTGCATGAAAAACTCCAACTTATAGTTAGTTTAAAGTCACATAGTATACATGTCGCTAAGATTATATTGAAATTCTCATAAGAGTGAGTGAACTTAAATATGCCAGAGAATGTGATCTGGTTTCTTGCTTGTTTGAGAGTTAAAGTTAGATTTAGCCATGCCAGGGCAAATGAGGTGCAGACTGAATTTGATATTAGAGTTGTGATCCCCTATAGTGGAGACTACCTATTTCTACACCATGTGAGGCATCGACCTTCAATTCTTTGTACGTGTCTAAATGTGTGCTTTTAGAGTGTGTGTCATCGTACGTTAATTCCGGGTAGAATGGTGAGCTACCCAACCTCCCACCAATAGAAGTACTACTTTGATCTCTTGAGTGTTATTTTATCAATGATGAGGGTGGCATCGAATTATTAACTTACATACCACTTGTAATCTTGTTTGCAGTTAGCACCATCCACTTTATCTCTCTCTACCAACAGGTCCATAGAAACACCATCATCATCAACAAGTAGAGCATCACAAATTCGAAGGAAAGTTGAAGATGTTCAAGGTTTACAAGCAACGATACATAAATGAGCAGATTTCATACTCAAGTAAAGCAACAAGACTATGAGAAAAAAAAATCAAGTTGAAGAATTATGTACAAGAGAGAAGGTTATCAAAATGAGAGTTCAAGAAGTTTATGATATCGAGACATACACGTTGTGAAGAATCAAGCGGTAAAGTACTTACACTATGCCCTTTGTACTTGCATTTTTATTTTATCTTATTTGTATTTTATTTTCTCTTGTCTCAAAAAAAAGAAGAAAAAAAAAAGGACAGAGTCATCACTATGCTAGGTCCCTTGCCAAA